>NC_137678.1:10982542-11032542 GCF_963989245.1 Nansenia antarctica
AGGAAGTCAGATGGTTGAGCATGGATGTGTGAGCAGTCAGCTCAGAAGCAGGCATCCTGATGTGTGTTTCAGTCCAGATAAGACGCCTAGATGGACATCTGGAGTTCTAGGCTCCTTATGCAGTTGACAACAACAAGAAAGAAGATTTCACACACTGACTTTTAAGCCATTTCATTGAAACCCATGCATCACGCCTACTAGTTAACATGCTAAACTATAATGACTATTTCCATCTCTACACACATCAAGTGTTTGCTTAAATAATCTTTATCAATATCTGGCACATTTGTGAAAATCGTTTGATCGATGGACATTGCATCTAGTGCTTCGTGGAAAACACGTTTATTTGTCATTGCATTGCCAAGTTCAATACCAAAACACTACACAACAAAACACAACAACATGCCACTGTGCCTCATATCACAAGTGTTGCTTCAAACCAACCACTGTTACTTTGGTCATTTAAAGGTCATGAAGGTGTTTCATGTCGGAGCCATGAGATGTAAAAGAAGACAACAAGAAACGCACTAGACAATATTTACACAGGTCGACGCTTGGCCATCTCAGACAATGTTTCAGTTTCCCCAGACAGCGTGGCCATCTCAGACAATGTTTCAGTTTTCCCAGACACCATCTCAGACAATGTTTCAGTTTTCGCAGACAGCGTGGCCAATTATCTCAGACAATGTTTCAATTTTCCCAGACAGCATGGCCAATTATCTCAGACAATGTTTCAATTTTCCCAGACAGCCAGGTAGATATAAATACTGTCTGGGCATTTAAACCCCACAACCATCACAACCATGTCGAAACTACCACGCGTCACAGAGGAGAGCAGCAGTCCTTCTCCGAACCAGCACTTCGACATGTGGCACGACTATATGAATCTGGGCGGCATGCTGCAGCAACTGTCCGGAGTGCGGGAGACACGAGAGGAGGCCACCGGTCCCCAGTGGGACCACACGCACCAGCAGGTCCCCCGCCACGACCACACAGACATGATCCAGCTGTATAAATCCAAGTCTGTCGAGACTTTAACCCTGAGCCTCGGTACCGCCAGTAGTTCCTCCTCCAGTCCGGCCTCGGAGGAGTACTGTGGCTTCTGTAAGAAAAACCGGGAGACGCCGGAGATCTACCGGTCCCACAGCCTCAAGACACGGAGCGGAAAGGTCACCTGCCCCGTCCTGCGCAACTACACCTGTCCCAGGTGCGACGCCACGGGGGACGCGGCCCACACGCTGCGCTACTGCCCGCGGCCGGGAGACGGGGGGGCGAGGAGGCCGACAGGCCGCGGGGCTGGACAGACTAGGAAATGAGAGACAGCCGCCTGAATACTTCAAAAAAGCTCATGGCGCAGTTATTGTTAATTGTTAATGGTTAATTGTTAATTTTATGTATAATGCGCACCCCATCCAACTTTTACATCGGCCCGGGGCGCAGCAAAGTTATGGTTTACCGTTATATATTGTTTGAGACAAAGCGGCCATGGTCTGTGTTCTGTTTTACGAGGTAATAAATATTTTTGCAACAACTCATTTAACAACTAATGTCAATGATTTGATGTAGCCTATAATAACTGCATGGAATCAATAATCGGGTCAACTCTGTTCATCTATGTTTAGTAGGCTACAACAAGCCTAATATGCGAAACCGAACCTTTCAATGGGTGATTTTTTTTATTGTCAAGGCACCAAAAGACAACAATAATACTTACACACATAGCCGACTCACATCCGTATACAGTTCAGTTATTAGATGTTAATACAGAGAGAAGTCGACTGTTTTTGTGTCCGTTTTGAGTTCAGACCGTTTTGCCTGAGTAACCTTTGGTGGCAGAGCATCCATATAACTGAGCGACACTTCAATCTTTTTTGCAGGAAAAGTGCTATATTATTATTATTATTATTATTATTATTATTATTATTATTATTATTATTATTCCGATTTGGTTTGGGTACCGTGAAGAAAGCAGTGACGTCAATTCGACATAGGCGATAGGCCTACAAACAACAAAGACAATAGTCTGTTTGAGGTTCTTTTGAAGGAAAAGTACAAATAAAATCGATTATCACTGGACGTGGTTCGACACGTTCGATTATTATTATTATTATTATTATTATTAACCTACATGTAGGAAAATGCAGGACAGCGCCCGTGGATCGAACCCGGTTAGGGGTGGAGTATCAGTTGTAACAGACATGCTTTGCCTATTATTGGTCAGTTAAATGCCCGACAGTAGGCGAAAAAAATGTCACCCACTCAATTTCTGCGCAGTAGTTCCGCTTAACGAACACATAACAATATGAAACTCTCTATAATATCTATGTTCCAGACTGTATCGACAACGTGTTCACCTTATTATTTATGATAATACATTTCATAACATTCAAGTATTGTTTAATAATTACAGATTCAATTAAATATGATTCCCGATTAAACTGTACAACATATCTCCCTTTGTATTTATTATGTTAAATCATGTTTTTTCTTTTAGATTAGATTCAATCTTATTGTCATTGACAAGTACCAAGGTTGTCACAAGGAAATGCAGTTCGTCATCTAACCTGCATTGTAGAAAAGCCAAGCATGTTTCAAGTTTATTGTTACGCTACATTAAGAGAGTAAAATTCGTAGGCTTCGGTTCCTGACATGGCAGCACAAGACATAAGGCAATAGGCATAATACAAGATAAAGGTGACAATATTACAGCTAAGACAGGATACACTAGTGATGCAACTAGTAATAATGGATAGTTCAGTAATCTGTGCGCTTAAAGTTTTCGTAGTCCGTATACATAGGGATGGGGTGTAGGCCTATGATAGTCAATTGTCTACAGTGGGCCTGTTCATGTTCTTCACTGTATGGATATTGCAATCATTGGACTTATCGGGAACGTTACCCTTATGAAGAGGTACATTACTGTGAAGTCAATGCGGACGGTGGTCAACCTCGCCACTACGTGCAATGAATATTTATGTAAAAAGTAAATATATTTGCATGAATATCAATATGATATGTACAGTAAAGATATATGTATATAGTGTGATGCGTACAGGACAAGGACGAATAAGATATGTGCAGTGTGCACGTATCCTTTGTGTGCACTCCTTCATAATACGTGAGAGGCAATATTTCTTATGTCGGTGGAAATGGTATCCATTTCAAAGCGTTTCTCCTCTTTCATCCTTCTGCCAGCGGAGTCGCAGTTGCTCATTTCTCCAATTTCTATGCGTACGCATGGGTCCCAGTGTGCTTAGAGGTGCGCACAGTTTCACGCCAAGTTCCTTTTTTATAAATCCCAAATTTGCGGGAGGATTTACGTACGCAAGTCACAGAATCAATCAATCAGATTCTAACCTCCATCATGGGCAAGACCCAAAAGTTGTATAAGGACGTCAGGGACAAGATTGTAGACCTGCACAAGGCTGGAATGGGCTACAAGACCATCAGCAAGCAGCTTGTTGAGAAGGAGACAACTGTTGTGCGATTATTTGAAAATAACAGAAAGACAAAATAACCATCAATCGCCCTCGGTCTGGGGCGACGATCATGAAATGCATCTGCGTTTCCTTGTCTTAGTACTTCTCAATGACAATAAGGTTGAATCTAATCTAATCTAAAAGAGAAATGATTTAGTATAATAACTACAAAGCGAGGTATCTGTTTTTGCAAAACAACCTCTCAAATAGTGTAGTTTAATCGGGAATCATATTGGATCTGTAATTATTATACATATACCAATACTTGGATGTTATGACATTATCATAAATAATAAGGTAAACAGTAGGACGAATCACGTTTAAACTGATTCCGTTGTCGATGTAGTCTGGAACATGTTATATATGGTCTGGCGAGAACGTTCGTTGCGCGGAAATTGACTGATTGGGTGAAAAGTATTTTTTTTCGGCGTTCTGACGGCCGTTTGACTGACCATTTATATGCAACGTTTTTAGGAAAAGTGCCATAGAAATAAAAAGTTATTATTATTATAGGCAACTATGGGCGTCAAAAGGGGTGGGACAAGACGCTCGTTCACGTGTGCAACAGAGTTGATTGGAAGCAGGCGTGGAACTTACAAATTCCACTGGCGTGCGCACCGTTTTATAAATCCGAATGTTGGCGACGTAAATGTTCTTGCTTTGCAAAGGTGCGTAGGTACACAACGCTTTATAAATGAGGCCCCTGGACATTTGGGATTTGATTTGATTTGTATTTGTCCCAAACACAATAAACATATAAAAACATTAAAAGTTCAGAAGATTTTTTTTTTTATCCAACACAAATTCACCTCGTGCAATTTACACTAGCGCGTTATTTCTGTCTCAAAGCTATGTATCTGTGTATTTTTTCAGGTTTTTTGTGCCATCCCACCGTTTTGCTCCATGGATATGATTTTAATTTAATTAATTAATTAAATTAAATTAAATTAAATTTAGCCATTTAGCAGACGCTTTTATCCAAAGCGACTTACAATTACGAATTACAGGGACATTCCCCCTGGAGTAACTGAGGGCTAAGTGCCTTACTCAAGGGCACACTAGTAGTGGTGTGGTTTCAGGCGGGATTTGAACTCACAACCTTCCGATCACAAGTCCAACTCACTATCCACTAGACCACCACTACCTACCCCTATTTTGTTTGTGGTTGCTCTTATCTTATTTAAGTGTTCTTTGTAGAAGAGATAGAGAATAGACACAGACCTTCTTCAGGCATAAAGCAGTGACACGTGAATGCAGGAGTATAAAAGGTTCAAACAACATCACTTTATTAGCACACAACACACGTGTCAAATATGTCACCTAATGGCTAGATATCTGGGGAATTGTAGTCCTAGATTTAGTGGACTACAAAAACACGTACACAACTGAACTGAATAGAAATACAAACATAGCACTGAGACAACAAACTATGAACATAAGTAAGTGATGTTAAAACTATTGTTTGTTACATTGAGGCTCTTCAACCTTTAACGTTTCATAACGTCAAAAATAAGAAAATCCCATAAAAATAAAAAACATCATTAAACAATCTGTACACGCAGGCTAGAGGCCAATCTAACAAATGTGGGGAAGGAACAGTGTTGGAGTACGTCCAGGCGTATGTCCAGAAAATAAGCTGATCTAATAGAAAACTGAGAAGTGATAGGATGTATATCTTAATGTGATATGATGTACAACATCTCAGTCTTCCAGCTGAAACGTTAGGAGGATTTATTGCAAACATAACAACATACCAGTATTCAGTCACACTCAGCTTCTAAACACCAAGGCCACATCTGGGTGGAAGGGGCGGTGACAACATGACGCAGGAGGGGACAAGGACATCTCAACTCCTACGACCTCGATTCCTCCTTCACTCTCCAGGAGGGAGAGGAGAGGAGGAGAGGAAGGGAGGAGAGGAAGTGAAGAGAGGAAGGGAGGAGAGGAAGGAGGGAGAGGAAGGGAGGAGAGGAAGGGAAGAGAGGAGGGAGGAGAGGAGGAGAGGAAGGGAGGAGTGGAAGGGAGGAGATGAGAGGAAGTGAAGAGAAGAAGGCAGGAGAGGATGGGATGAGGAAGGGAAGAGAGGAGGGGGGGAGGAAGGAGGGAGAGGAAGGGAGGGTAGGAGGAGAGGACGGCAGAAATTGAGAGAAAAGAATCTAGAAAAGGCTTATGTCATGACACAACCTTCTCCCTGATCCGATCAACAAGTAAATATCCATACAGTATATGATGGTGCAGCCAGCAGACCCCCCTCCCTTCTTCTTTAGGGCTCCTGCCTCCTTTAAACTCCTCCCACACTGGGAGCAGTCGTGTAAACTAGTGTGGGTTCTCTGGTGTGTCTTTAGGGATCCTGCCACACTGAAACTCTTCCCACACTGGGAGCAGTAGAATGGCTTCTCTCCTGTGTGTGTTCTCTGGTGTTTCTTTAGGGATCCTGCCTGACTGAAACTCTGCCCACACTGGGAGCAGTAGAATGGCTTCTCTCCTGTGTGTATTCTCTGGTGACTCTTTAGGTGTCCTGCCTGACTGAAACTCTGCCCACACTGGGAGCAGCAGAATGGCTTCTCTCCTGTGTGTATTCTCTGGTGTTTCTTTAGGTTTCCTGCCTGACTGAAACTCTGCCCACACTGGGAGCAGCAGAATGGCTTCTCTCCTGTGTGTATTCTCTGGTGACTCTTTAGGTTTTCTGCCTGACTGAAACTCTGCCCACACTGGGAGCAGCAGAATGGCTTCTCTCCTGTGTGTATTCTCTGGTGTGTCTTTAGGTATCCTGCCTGACTGAAACTCTTCCCACACTGGGAGCAGCAGAATGGCTTCTCTCCTGTGTGTATTCTCTGGTGTGTCTTTAGGTCTCCTGCCCGACTGAAACTCTTCCCACACTGGGAGCAGCAGAATGGCTTCTCTCCTGTGTGTGTTCTCTGGTGACTCTTTAGGTGTCCTGCCAGACTGAAACTCTTCCCACACTGGGAGCAGCAGAATGGCTTCTCTCCTGTGTGTATTCTCTGATGGCTCTTTAGTTTGCTCATATAACCAAATCTCTTTCCACACTGAAGACAAGAGTGAGTCTTCTGTCCTCCTTGAGTCTGTGGTTGTGATTTAAGGTGAGTTGGACAAATGAAACTCTCACTGCAATCTAAACAGTGGTGATTCTTCTGTCTTGAGCTCCTCCTCCTCCTCCGTCTGTGTTGTTTATGGCTTCCTGATGCGGTGGAGCTGGGCTCCATGTCTGAGTCTGGGTTGGAGCTCTCTCCTGTAAGAATAGGAACATATACAGGATTAGAAACAACATGAGAACAAGTGCTGCTTCCATAGACTCAGCAGTGCCAGAAGTAACACCACATCTCTGGAGTCTGCACACGCTGTGGGAACATGAAGTGTTCAGAGTGTTAGGATACCTGTAATGGAAACCTGTAATATTCCATCCTTGATAGAACTGTGTCATTTAAATTAGGGATGCACACAATTGAAATTTCTTGGCCGAAGCTGAATTTAAGGAAACATTTGTCTGAATACCGAATGCGTACCGGCAGTTTTTAATTTCCCTATTGATCACTTTTATTGAACACTCCAGCAGACATTAGGCTATACCAACAAAGCACAATAACTGAAAATAAATAAATAAATAAGAACAGCGTTGCACTGTTTGATTGCGTCATCAAAAACGTCTACTCAGGGTTTTTCTGCCACAAAATGAGGTTATGACAGAGAAAGTTTGTTAGTCCTTGTTAATGACAGTAGTACCATGTCAGTCCAAAACCTATTGTTGACTGTTTGATTAATACAACTTTTCAGCAATTGAAACCCCTGACAGACTTCAAAACTGATCATTTTGCAAATAATACATTAAAAGGAGCACTGAATAACGCAGGTATAGACTCAAGGCTGGGCATTCCACTGAGACTGCGCTCCTTGCTGTCACGGAAGCCCTCCACTCTGCCCAAGCTTCCTCCCTCTCCTCTGTTCTCATTCTCCTTGACCTGTCTGCTGCCTTCGACACAGTCAATCACCAGATCCTTCTCTCCATCCTCTCAGACCTGGGCATCTCTGGCACCGCACACTCCTGGTTTTCTTCCTACCTGGCGGGCCACTCCTACCAGGTGACCTGGAGAGAATCGCTGTCTTCTCCACGAACCCTTTCCACTGGAGTACCCCAGGGTTCTGTCCTAGGGCCCCTACTTTTCTCCCTCTACACCAAGTCTCTTGGCTCGGTAATCTCTTCACATGGGCTCTCCTACCACAGCTACGCAGACGACACTCAACTCTTCCTGTCCTTCCCCCCGTCTGATGTACACGTGGCAACCCGTATCTCAGCATGTCTCGCTGACATTTCAACTTGGATGGCTGACCACCATCTCAAGCTCAATCTTAACAAGACCGAGCTCCTCTTCATCCCCGGGAAAGCCTGCCCTCTCCAAGACTTCTCCATCACAGTGGAGAACTCTACTGTAACCCCCTCCCTGACAGCCAAGAACCTTGGAGTGATCCTGGATAACCGACTATCCTGTGCGGAGAACATTGCAGCAACGGCTCGCTCCTGCAGATTCTTCCTCTACAACATCAGAAGGATACGACCATTCCTTACCAGAGAGGCAGCGCAACTCTTGACCCAGGCACTGGTCATCTCCCGCCTGGATTACTGCAATGTACTCCTGGCTGGGCTCCCCGCTTCAGCCATTAGACCTCTGCAGCTCATCCAGAATGCTGCTGCCCGGCTGGTATTCAACCTCCCCAAATACTCGCATGTCACCCCTCTCCTTCGCACCCTGCACTGGCTCCCGATAGCAGCTCGCATCAGATTCAAGACCCTGGTGCTTGCATACCAGGCAGCTAAAGGGACAGCCCCTGCCTACCTGAAGGAAACGGTAACCCCCCAAACCCCTGCCCGCTCACTCCGCTCCTCCACCTCGGCTGGCCGACTGGCCCCACCTCCTCTACACAGCAGTCGGGCTGCCCGATCACGTCTCTTCACAACACTGGCTCCCCGCTGGTGGAATGAGCTCCCCACGGCCGTCAGAACGGCTGAGTCACTACCCATCTTCCGTCGTAGACTGAAGACCCATCTCTTCAGGTTACATCTTAACTGCTCCTCCTGAGACATCTTCTGACCCTCACCACTACGTCTCCTAAAGACACCCGCTTTCCCCTCTACTGTGTCCCTAAGAACTTCTATTGCCCCCCTTGTACTGTTTCTCAGTTTTAGTAGAAGGCGATAGGGAGAAGGTTTTTTCTTCTATCAGTGGCCCCAGGCCCGAGCTAGATTACTCTTCCTGCAACGAATGGTGGATTGCTGATTCACATGCTTAGTATTCAAATGTATTGATTGTAAGTCGCTTTGGAATAAGGCGTCTGCTAAATGCCAAAAATGTAAATGTAAATGTAACTTGTCATTCTGGATAATGAAACAGCAAGCCAACTAATGTGACTTTCAGGATTTTTGATATGAAATAACGTTTCGACCTAAAAGACTATTCTGACAGTTGACAAAGTGACGAGTGCGCAAGTCCAGGGGCCCGTTCCACTAAGCGCGATTAACTCTGATCCAGGCGATTAACTCTGATCCAGGTTTAAATAAGCTTGCGGTCGGTTCCATCAATGTGGCTCAAATAATTCGCTGCTTGGTTGCTATGCAACCATTCCTTCTGAGTAATTCTGGTCCCGAGCAGACTTACAGGCTGGTTTTGGTAATGCGTGCATCAAAAAAGGCTCACAGGCGGAAACTACATCCCGAACGACAGTTCCTTAAGTGTCTTTTAGTAAATATTAGTTCCCACTTCACACGAGATAGTTTGACTGTGTGATAGATAGATAATTTGATATTTTGAAAGTGTGATCTATCGATAGATAGATAGTTTGATTGTGTGATAGATAACTTGATATTTTGAAAGTGTGATAGATAGATAAATACATTAAAAAGTGTAAAAAAAATAAATAAATAGGTATGTCTATCAACTTGCATTGCCGTCATTACAGCAGTGTGGCTGGCTGGCGCAGGGGTTAAGGCAGCCAGCTAGAGTTCCGAAGGCTGCGTGTTCGAGACTTGATTTAACTTAACGTTTTTTCTTCTTTTTTTACATTTAACCGAAGCCTTCATGCAAATCGATTTACAATATATGTGTTACGGTACATGTGGGAATACGGTACATGTGGGAAAAATAGGGTTAGGGTTAGGTGCAACGTCGACTTAGTACATGCTGGCATGTCTTACCCTAACCCTAACCCAACCCCTAACCCTAACCCTAGCACCCTAGCACCTAACCCTAACCCTATTCTTCCCACATGTACCGTCTTCCCACATGTACCGTAACATATATAACAATTTTGTTATATATGTTACGATACATGTGGGAAGACGGTACATGTGGGAAGAATAGGGTGTACTGTATATATATATACAGTATATCTCAAAAGTGAGTACACCCTTTAGATTTTTTGCAAATATTCTGTCATATCCTTTCAGGGGATAACACTATCTTAATGAAACTTTGATATAACTTAAAGTAGTCAGTGTGCTGCTTGAATAACAGTATAGATTTATTGTCCATTGATAATTACTCAGTACACAGCTGTTAATGTCTAAACAGCTGGCAACAAAAGTGAGTACATTACTGTAGACAATTGACTATCATCCCCAAGTAGGCCTACACCCCATCCCTATGTATACGGACTACGAAAACTTTAAGCGCACAGATTACTGAACTATCCATTATTACTAGTTGCATCACTAGTGTATCCTGTCTTAGCTGTAATATTGTCACCTTTATCTTGTATTATGCCTATTGCCTTATGTCTTGTGCTGCCATGTCAGGAGCCGAAGCCTACGAATTTTACTCTCTTAATGTAACGTAACAATAAACTTGAAACATGCTTGGCTTTTCTACAATGCAGGTTAGATGACGAACTGCATTTCCTTGTGACAACCTTGGTACTTGTCAATGACAATAAGATTGAATCTAATCTAAAAGAAAAAACATGATTTAACATAATAAATACAAAGGGAGATATGTTGTACAGTTTAATCGGGAATCATATATATATATTTTTTTTAATTTGTTTTTCAGATTTTATCCCTTTTTCACCCAATTTGGTAGCCAATTTAACCCAACTTAGCATCCAATTATCCCCTGCCTATTGCATAGTATCAGCCGCACGACCCCGTGGCCGGCAGTCCCAGAGGAGGCCGCCAGGCAGACTAGGCTGACTGGCTCCTCGAGCCCAGTACCGTTATTCCGGCGCCCAGGGGGCGGTGTTGCGCGACGGATCCTAGTCCAGAAATACTCCTATACCGCCCTCGGAAGCGGCCGGCCAATATGCCGCTTCCCGTGTGCCTCGGCCATCGGGAATCATATTTAATTGAATCTGTAATTATTAAACAATACTTGAATGTTATGAAATGTATTATCATAAATAATAAGGTGAACACGTTGTCGATACAGTCTGGAACATAGATATTATAGAGAGTTTCATATTGTTATGTGTTCGTTAAGCGGAACTACTGCGCAGAAATTGAGTGGGTGACATTTTTTTCGCCTTCTGTCGGTCATTTAACTGACCAATAATAGGCAAAGCATGGGTGTTAAAAAGGGTGGGGCGAGACGCTCGTTCCCGTGCGCAACATTTAGGGTTGATTGGGATAAAGGGAAGCAGGTGTGGGAAGAGTGGCCCGCAAATTCCACTTGCCGCGTGCGCACCGATTTTATAAATCAGAATCCAAATGTTCTTGCTTTGCGTACGCACCGAAACTCTCTTCTCTCGTCTATATAATATCTACAGTACAGGCCAAAAGTTTCTCATTCAATGCGTTTCCTTTATTTTCATGACTATTTGGTACATTGTAGATTCTCACTGAAGGCATCAAAACTATGAATGAACACATAGGAATTATGTATTTAACAATAAAGTGTGAAATAACTCTAAATATGTATTATATTTTAGATTCCTCAAAGTAGCCACCATTTGCTTTTTTGTTGTTAATAAAATATATAATAATAATATTAAATATAATATGTGTTAATAATAATATGTTATTATATATATATATAATATTATTATTATATATTTTATTAACAACAACAAATATATATTTTATTAACAACAAAAAAGCAAAGGGTGGCTACTTTGAGGAATCTAAAATATAAGACATATTTAGAGTTATTTCACACTTTTTTGTTAAGTACATCATTCCACATGTGTTCATTCATAGTTTTGATGCCTTCAGTGAGAATCTACAATGTAAATAGTCATGAAAATGAAAGAAACACATTGAATGAGAAGGTGTGTCCAAACTTTTGGCCTGTACTGTATGTTCCAGACTGCTTCAACAACGGAGTCAGTTTAAACGTGATTCGTCCTACTGTTCACCTTACTATTCATGATAATACATGTCATAACATCCAAGTATTGTTTAATAATTACAGATTAAGTAAGACAAGTAAGACAAGATACACTGGTGGTGCAATTAGTAATAATAGATAGCTCAGTAATAAAGTGTCTGTGCGCTTAAAATGTTCGTAGTCCGTATAGATGGGGTGTGCTTGTGGATGATAGTCAATTGTCTAGTGAGCTTGTTCATGTTCTTCAATGTATATTGCGATCATTAGTGATGTGTCCTTCCGTGCCGACGCTTCGTAGCGTGTGTCGAGTAACCGAGGCAGATTTTTGTGGTGCGCGTATCGAGGCATGTGTTGATGACGTATGGTAAGAGCGAAGCTTCGCCTGCCGGCCGTACCACGTGACCGATTCGGGAAATATCTATAAACTTGCCGTTGTTTTTCTATGTACCCCAGCTTCATCTGTGCCCTGTGAAATAATCTTTATCTATGTACCTCAGCTTCATCTGTGCCCTGTGAAAGGATCTTTATCTATGTACCCCAGCTTCATCTGTGCCCTGTGAAAGGATCTTTTCAAAAGCAGGTGAAATCGTCTAAAAACCGCCTGAAGCCCAGCACTGTGGAGAAGTTGTTATTTTTAAATAAAAATGAATAAATGAATAAAATGTTGTTGTTCCTAGTAACACAAGCACATGTATTCAATTCAAAGCTTCACACACCAACGCCACGGTGTCATTATCACTCTGCCTGCTATACATTTGTTGTCCACCTGATGGCGCAGTAGAGCAAATGAAGCAACACGAAGCTTCGGCCCATGTGTGACGCAATTGGATGGAAAGCATCAACAGTTCATGAAGCTTCATCTCGCCATCACTAGCGATCATTGGACTTATCGGGACGTTACCCACTGAGCACTCGGGAACAGTGAATCAGGAACGGTGCTCAACTTGTCCAGCCTCGCGCTATGTGCAATGAATATGAATATAAAAAGTTAATATATTTGCATGAATATCTATATGATTGATACGGACAAAGATATATGTAGGCTACATTGTGATGGGTACAGGACAAGGGAGAATAAGATATGTGCAGTGTGCACGTATATTCTTTGTGTGCACTCGCATAATATGTGAGGTAATATTTCGATTTATGTTGGTGGAAATTGTATCTATTTCAAAGCGTTTCTCCTGTTTCATCCTTCTGCCAGCGGAGTCGCAGTTGACATTTCTCCAGTTTCTATGCGTACGCATGGATCACACTGTGCGTAGCCTAGAGGTGCGCACAGTTTTTATAAATCCCAAAATTGCGGGGAAATTTGCTTACGCACCTTAGTGTTAATACGTGCGTCAAACATGTCTCACAGGCGGAAACTATATCCCGAACGACAGTTCCGTCAAGTGTCTTTTAGGAAATATTAGTTCCCACTTTTTACGAGATAGGTAGATAGATAGTTTGACTGTGTGATAGATAGATAATTTGATATTTTGAAAGTGTGATCGATCGATAGATAGATAGTTTGATTGTGTGATAGATAACTTGATATTTTGAAAGTGTGATAGATAGATAGATAATAAAGTGTAAAAAAAAAAATAGGTATGTCTATCAACTTGCATTGCCGTTATTACAGCGGTGTGGCTGGCGCAGGGGTTAAGGCAGCCAGTTAGAGTTCCAAAGGTTGCGTGTTCGAGACTTGATTTATTTGAAAGTTTTTTGTTTTTTTTTACATTTAACCGAAGCCTTCATGCAAATCAATTTACAATATATATATATATCTGTCTAAGTGAATCATCTATCCATCAGTAATGATAAGAAAAAAATTATCTATGCCAAATCCAGGGTCGAGTTAGAAGAACATAATTTACTACTCAGAAAGGCTTCAAACTAGGGATGCACGATATGCATTTTTTCCAACCGATACCGATACCGATGTTTACCCGCTTCTCGTGGCCGATAACCGATATGATAACCGATATACAGTATATATATTATTTTTTTTCTTTCCTAGCACCAGGGGAGCCCCCCCTCCCAAATTTCGTTGTTTGGTACCTGTACTATATCAATGACAATAAAGACCATTCAGATATAATTTCACAGTTGATAACCTGTACAGGGTTTCCGTTAGAAAAAATTTGTGCCGGTCATCGTGTTTGGGAAGATTTCAATTTACCGGACAAACGTGAGATATTCCGGTCATCATATTAAAATATAATATAGCTGTTTGTCGCGGTGATTACTGTTGTGTAGCCTATACAGCAGGGGTCGGCAATTAGGTTTGGCCTCGGGCCCAAAAAAATTTGAGCCACTAGATGGCGGGCCCGAACATAATCAAAGGCTAATTTAAGTAATTGATTGTTTAAAAATGTGACACGTTCTAATGCTTTGACTTTTCTTTCGACTGTACACATCGCTAGTCAACTAACACAGCTTGTTTTGTGAACCTGCTAACAATGTAAAGTAGTGTTCTAGTTAACTAGGTAGCTGTCCAATCCATTATGTTGCAGTATTTTGGCTTGACTAGCGAGTTTGTGTTGTGATTCTCAACAACGTTGAAACGTAGTTTCACACTTTTCCATATTTTGGAATAATAAATGTGTGGACTGACGATGTAGCGTAGCCTAACTTATTCTAATAATTATGTAACATAGTTTCATTCTGATAATTATTCCCCCCTCCTCCCAGACATGGTCACATTATTATTATTGGATTGGTTGTTTGCGTGCCGGGTGAAGTTAGCCAAACATTTAACCTGCTAACAAGAGAAACATAATGTCACTCTCCAAAGGTCTAAAGAGGAAAGTTGACGGTGGAAACAGGGCATTTAAAGAGGAATGGACAGCGAACTATACGTTCATCCTACCTGGTTTCATCAATGCAAAGCCGTTGTGAGAGACATCTTCCGTGCTCACAATGTTCCCTTTCATGCGAGTCGTCCTTTTCGTCAATGAATGCGATAAAGACGCACGAGAGGAATCGATGGATGCATAAAAACCTTGAGAACTGCCTGCGGATTAAAGTCACGTCAATATCACCAGATATCAAGCAAATACTGACCGATGGGAGATGCTTTTTGTTTGCGCCGATTTTGTTTTCAATGTTTTTCAGAAAATTAACCAGAATTTGCGTTGTTACTGTTCATATGTGTGTTGCAGTCACATATACGTAAACATTACGTTTGAATGGCTTACTGAGCTCGTGTTATTTTGTTCAAACCACACACGGTATGTCGGCTATTTCAGCACCGTGACGCGTTGTCCACCTGCTTATGATTCACTCTGAGGGGTTCAGCGTCTTGCTGCCTGATTGTCTGTCCCTGTCATTCACTCTCAACATGGATAAAAGTACAATAAGCATTATTCAGGTGGAGTTCGATTCTCTATTCGGACATTATAGGTGCTATATGTGGGACTGTCGGTCCGATATTATTAGAAAAAAAAAAAAGGGAAAAAAAAGTGGATTCTCAAAATAATCTGCTGGGCCAAATATTATTGGTGACGGGCCAGCAATGGCCCACGGGCCGCCTATTGCCGACCCCTGCTATACAGTATGCCGTTTAATGTCTATTTCTCATCCGATACGATTAGATGCGAGCTATATAATATAGTATATAATATAGGCTTTCATGATTCGCATGCGCGCTATGCCATATGTCCAGCGCTGAACGCGCTATGCCACACAGGGAACTGAACAGACTGCATCGATCAATGAACGGACTCCACATTACGTTAACTGAAGTTTGTTAAATTGTTTGGGATTAATGTGAGTGTTCTATTTTCTCTTTCCAGTTTTACCCTTTTTTATCAATAAAACAACGTCATTTCTATAACCAGGTCTCGCTGGTTGGGAAGGCATTTAGTTTAACTGCCTGTCAAATCATACTTACTCGGACTCGGGAGTATGACTATGAGGAGAACATAACTGTTTATTGAGAAACGATTGATAGGCAGGCTGGGATACGTATATAAAGAAATACCACAATGTCTAGATGTATAACATTTTATTGAAAAGTGCAAGAGGTTACATGTAGGCTTCTGGCGTGACACATTTCCGTTCATATGCCCTTTATCAGATAAAATAAAATAGAATAAAACTCTTTGAAAATAAATAGGCTTTAAATGAACTTAACTGCTTTCAGTAGCTCAGTCAGTCCCACATACTGATGACATGCGATGCCATTTTTTGCCATGTGAAATGCAACTTGTAGCTGAGAGTGCAGCTTATTGTTAGCCGTTTCGTTAGCCTGCTCACAGTGGCCTGACCGCCGATATGTGCTCACTGCACCGCCTGTGATCAGTGAGAGCCGACATTCTCATATTCGTTGCTCCTCTCGTGAATCCGTTATTCCTCCCCGATGTTTTGCACGGTGAGCAGAACATTTTTCCTTCCCCATCTAAACGCAGCCAGGGGAAAGTTTCTTTCCAACTCGGAACCCTCCAGTTGGCTGGAGGAGCCACTACCTCCATCTCTTTAGAGCCAGACTTCTCCTCAGACTCATTGTAGCTTGGTTTGTTTGGTCATTGTTAAGCTTACTTTGTCTTGCCATGTTTACCTCTCGCTCGCACTTTGAGCTGCAACGTTTGCAGGTTAAAAGCAGGGTTGCCAGATGGGCCGGGTTATCGCCGAATGGGCTACTGGGTTTAGCGGTAATAGACTGGTTAGGCTGTAAAATCCCATCTGGCAACCCTGCCACCGCTGTTTCGCGGAGTCATCATCATGCCGGCGTCAAATCATATAATAATAAAAGAAATATATAGCCTATATATTCGTCTTTTTTAATATAGAAGGAATCAGAATGTGACAATTAAACTTTAGCGAATTGTATTCAAATTGTGCTTAGAGGGAATTATTTTCACCGGACATTATGACCGAAGAGATTTCAATTTGTCGGACTTCAATAGATTTTACCGGACAAAGACCGGTAATTACCGGTTAACGGAAACCCTGAACCTGTAGTTCATGCACACCTGAAGGTAAGAAAGGCTATGTAGTGAGCAAAGATTGATGATTTAATATTCCATAGTGATCTCACCAAATCTAACTTACATCACTATTGTTAACACAACAAAGAGAACACTTCTGACTCTTCAAATGTTCATTTATTATTTCCTCTAACAAACAGAATCTGTTATAGACAGTGCACAATGCTTTTTTTAGCCAAGATCTGGCCTCCTTTTATGAAAACAAAAAAGGCTCACCTTAGATATATTATTATATTGCGCGCATTGTCCCTCAGCACAACGTGCACCCGCTCCTTAGGTATCTTCCACTGTCCAAACATGGTTTCAAAAGCCCCGCGGATGGCTATCGCAGTATGCGAACCGGAGAACTCTTGCGCATGCAGCAGTGTCTTCTTCATATTGAAGTCCTCATCCAGCCACTGGGCCGTCAAACTAAGCATACTGACTGGACTAACGTCAGAAGTCCATATGTCCGTGGTAAAACTTATCTGGCTTACGCTAGTATCGATCAGACTATGGATGTGTGTGGCGACTGTATCATACATAGCAGGCAGGCACACGTCTGCAAAATAGCGGCGACTTGGGAGTGTATACCGGGGCTCTAAATGTGAAATTAGCTGGCGAAATCCTTTATCTTCTACTACAGAGAAAGGCTGGTCGTCGAGGGCCATCAACTCCATTATTTTTTCATTGATTGCTTGAGCCTTTGAGCTGTCTCGAGAGACTTCCTGCAGTTTTCAAATGCGTGTTCAATAGGCACAGCAGCTTTTTTTTTCGCGGCTAGGCTACCTTGTTCTGCTACTACTAGTGCTTGATATTCCTTCCATACAGCGTGCTTGCAATGGTGAATCTTAAGGTGACTTATGAGATTCGTTGTGTTGTAACTCGTAGACCTTTGCCCTCCTCTCCGAACTTTTGTCGAACATGTATTGCAAATTGCAAACGCACTATCTGCCTCAGAGACTGTGAAGAATGTCAGACACACCGGGGAAGCTCTCATGTTTCGCTAAGCAGAAATATTTCCGGCTTCATATTATCGGCTCTATATCGGCTAAAATGTTATAAAACCGATAAATACAGATAAACATTAATTTCCCATTATCGGGCCGATAAATATCGGTGCCGATAATATCGTGCATCCCTACTTCAAACACCATTGTAATCGTGTCAGTTCTTGTAAATTAGCCTGCACCATAATTTTATAGCCTACATACTTTTTTAGATGAGATTTTAGATTAGATTCAGACAACGAAATGCAGTAAAAAGTGCGTCTGAAGAGGGATTTGAACCACCGTCTTAAAATTACGAATAAATACCATGGCAGCGGTCAATACCACTATGCCATCGTGATGATATGAAGATTTGTAGCCTGCTGCTGATATCACTATGAACATATAACAATAACTAGGGCTAGTATGACCTTCGCATTTAATCGGTCTGCAATTTCTTGCCAAACCATTTCCCTTGCCTTGTTAATTGTGGCAGTATTGCACTATTTTACATCTTATTTTTCGTCTTCATAAAGATCAATACACCTCGTTCCAAATTATTATGCAAATTATATTTTTCTCAGATTTTCCTAAATAGTCGATGCAAATGACAATCAGTATAAGTTTCTCTCCTTTTATGCCTATAGCAGCCAATGACACAGAGGTATTCTTTGCAGCATGACCGTGGGCTCAGAAATACATGAAGACTAATTTCCAAACAGTCTTGTTTACTGATGAGTGCCGTGCAACCCTGGATGGTCCAGATGGATGGAGTAGTGGATGGTTGGTGGATGGCCACCATGTCCCAACAAGGCTGCGACGTCAGCAAGGAGGTGGCGGAGTCATGTTTTGGGCCGGAATCATGGGGAGAGAGATGGTAGGCCCTTTTAAGGTCCCTGAAGGTGTGAAAATGACCTCTGCAAAGTATGTAGTTTCTGACTGACCACTTTCTTCTGTGGTACAAAAAGAAGAACCGTGCCTTCCGTAGCAAAATCATCTTCATGCATGACAATGCACCATGTCATGCTGCAAAGAATACCTCTGTGTCATTGGCTGCTATAGGCATAAAAGGAGAGAAACTCATGGTGTGGCCCCCATCTTCCCCTGACCTCAACCCTATTGAGAACCTTTGGAGCATCCTCAAGCAAAATATATATGAGGGTTGGAGGCAGTTCACATCAAAACAGCAGCTCTGGGAGGCTATTCTGGCATCCTGCAAAGAAATTCAAGCAGAAACTGTCCAAAAACTCACAAGTTCAATGGATGCAAGAATTGTGAAGGTGATATCAAAGAAGGGGTCCTATGTTAACATGTAACTTGACCTGTTAAGATGTTTTTGTTTGAAATAGCTTTTGATTTCAGTAAATATGACCTCCTAATATGACCTCCTAACCCTAAATTCATCAAATTACCATTTTTAGTTCTTTACAACCTATAAAATGTTTTGAAACTCTGTTGTGCATAATAATTTGGAACAGTGCATTTTGAGTTTTTTATTTAAAAAACAAATACTGTTATCATTGGGAGGTTTGTTCAATAAAATTTGAATTATACTCTAACGGTTGATGACTTGAAAATTATACTGATTGTCATTTGCATCGACTATTTAGGAAAATCTGAGAAAAATATAATTTGCATAATAATTTGGAACGAGGTGTAAGTAGGAGTGCTGCGCAAAAAGAGTGTAGTATCTTCAATTCGACAGTTCGACTGGGGCTCTTTATGTCTGCGTGCACGCGCCCATATCGAGGATTTCTAAGCCGGTGTTCTGTGAACACTCGTGACACAAGCCTGATCCTCGTTCGAGGAATCACCTGAGGCTTGAATTCCAATCACAAGTTGCCTGATCGCGGCATTTATTTGTATCGCCGATATGCTAATCAACGTTCGTGGAATACCCCTCTGGACTGTCAGACTATGCAGGTACAGACTGACTTACAGTGCACTGGCAGCACTGATTGTCCAGCAGTGCAACAACACTCACCAATATTCAACAAAGACTTACCAACTATCTCACTGTCTTCCATCTCCACTTCTACTCCGACCTCTTCGTTCACCATCACACCCTTCTCCATTAGATCTTCACCTCCATCCTCTTCTTTCACCATCACTCCATTCTCCTCCACTTCTTCTTTCACCATCACGTCATTCTCCTCTACATCTTCTTCCTCCAGCTTCACTACCACCATCGCTGGACCCCACTGTGAGCTCTTCAGGTCTGGAGAACCACAGCCAGATCCGGGGGACTCTGTGGACTCTGGTTCATACATGGTTGCTGCTCTGAGGAGGACCTGCAGTTGGAAACAAAGGAGGCACAAACAGGTAAAACTATAAATTCCAGCCAAAAGGTTTACCAGTGTTTCCCATACATAGATCCATACAGGATCAAAAGCCACAGTCAATGTTCATGTACTTTAGGAGAAGCAAGATCCAGAGAGAGAAAGAGAAAGAGAGAGAGAGAGAAAGAGAGAGAAAGAGAGAGAGAAAGAGAAAGAGAAAGAGAAAGAGAAAGAGAAAGAGAAAGAGAAAGAGAAAGAGAAAGAGAAAGAGAGAGAGAGAGAGAGAGAGAGAGAGAGAGAGAGAGAGAGAGAGAGAGAGAGAGAGAGAGAGAGAGAGAGATGCCCCAAGGCTCACCAATGGGGCTTTAAAAGGTTATTCAAGTCTGTGGGCAAAACCAGTACTACTTTCATTACTCAGTTGGTGGAGGAGGCCAAGATCTTATTTCTCACATTGGAGAATATCAGGACCCGACTTAAAGAATGATGTTACAATTATGAAGACTGTTGTTAAGGATTAGGTTTAGGTTTTGTCTTTTCTAAATAAATGTTTGTTATTGTTTGATACCAAAAATATTTAATTTAAATAACTGTATTGACAATAAGGAATATGCAGTAGGAATATTCATAGATTTGAAGCTTTTGATACCATTGACCATAACATCTTACTGTATAAATTGGAAAGATATGGGATGAGAGGTGTGGCAGTGAGCTGGTTAAAAAGCTACATTTCTAATAGTTTTCATTCATTCACTGTCACGTCCACATTTTCTGATTGATTAAGGTGACATGACATGACAT
Source organism: Nansenia antarctica (assembly GCF_963989245.1). Taxonomy (NCBI): domain Eukaryota; kingdom Metazoa; phylum Chordata; class Actinopteri; order Argentiniformes; family Microstomatidae; genus Nansenia; species Nansenia antarctica. Next base: position 11,003,370 of record NC_137678.1, read on the forward strand.
TAACGTGTGATTTGAAAATGTTCCAAAAAGATGGTTTCCAAGTCTACATAGACAGCTCATTCAAAAACGAACCTCCTCCCTCATTTCTTCTCCTCTGTCCTCTTCTTTCACCATCACACCCTTCTGCATTACATCTTCTTCTCCATCCTCTTCTTTCAGCATCATGCAATTCTCCTCATCTACATCTTCTTCCTCCAGCTTCACTACCACCATCGCTGGACCCCACTGTGAGCTTTTCAGGGCTGGAGAACCACAGCCAGATCCGGGGGACTCTGTGGACTCTGGTTCATACATGGTTGCTGCTCTGAGGAGGACCTGCAGTTGGAAACAAAGGAGGCACAAACAGGGAAAACTATAAATTCCAGCCAAAAGGTTCACCAGTGTTTCCCATACATAGATGAGACTGTGGCTGATCTATGTATGGGAAACTGATGCACAATGTTTTCTAGAACTAGACCGAAGGCCCTAAAAACAGACTGGCCTCTTGGCTATTGAATGTGTGCAGTACACTTTTTATAATTAAATGAATCGTCCTGACTACCATCACAGGATCAAAAGCCACAGTCAATGTTCATGTGCGTTAGGAGAAGCAAGCTCCAGTCCAACCAGCTCTGCGTTGACAGGTGCCGTATGAAAAGAAAGGGAACACAGTTTAATTATTATTCATCCTCTCACAGCAGATTAAGAGAGAGAGAGAGAGAGAGAGAGAGAGAGAGAGCGAGAGAGAGAGAGAGAGAGATGCCCCAAGGCTCACCAATGGGGCTTTAAAAGGTTATTCAAGTCTGTGGGCAAAATCAGTATCTACTTTCCAGTGGCGGGCGGTGCATTTCACACCTAGGCCTTCAGTGATGTCCGACACAGTCCTACCTGAATTATTCTACCTCTTAATACCATCATTATGACGCCATGGCTCTAGAAACTAGACAGAAACACAGTATAACCGGGCGTTGCATCACCTTAACATAATCAGACAAGTACAACAGAGTTATATTAATATTTCCGAAGCATTTTTAATCAATAAATCCGCATTTACAATGAAGACTGTGATCTTTAAGATCGCTTCGCTTGGATACTGTCAAAACGTTTAAATAAAAGGCACTTTTATCGTCAAGAAACGTGACAAAACAATTCAACAAGTCTCCTTGAGTACTTTTACTGCACAGCTGATTCACGTGCGCCACCCACGTAATCTCCACATCTCTTGCAACCTGCAACAGACGCATCAAACATTTATTTTATAAGCCTATATTTGTCATTTTAATTACCTATATATTAATTCGTTAATATTGAAACGAAAATAAAATGAATTTTAATTACCTATATATTAATTCGTTAATATTGAAACGAAAATAAAATGAAATAACGAAATAAAATGACAAAAATATATACAAATAAAATAAAAAATAAAATGCTTTGTACTCACCAAAACAACTTCATTTGAAAACAAAATCCATCCGTTGAGCTGTAAATCCACTCGAGTGTCCCCAAAGGTGTTCAAAAGCACCGTTGCTTGTAAGTGCCCAGCCGTGCTTTGGTGTCTCGTTGCTCCCTTGGTTAGACAACTCAAGTTTGCAAAACCAGTGTGGCTCCAAACACCCGATCGATCTGTTGCAAATAGCAGGCATTGCCAGCAGTACAATTTGCAGTGCCTTTCGGAGCCTGTGAGCCAGGGGTACCGCTCGTAGTTAGCGATCTGAAAGTGCCGGACAAACCCTTTTCCCCGCTGAGAAAGGCTCGCAAGAGTCGGGGTTGGCCGTTCTCTGATAATGTCTATCTTTTCCTGGAAAGTTCTTCTAGAAAATGGCGTTGTTTTAAGATCTGCCACCACATCTGCCTCTTCTCCCCCTTCCGCCATTGTAGCTGATTGCAGACGGTATAAAGATACGCAAATTACCTTGCTACGCATCTCAATAGTGCGTATCCAATCAAAAGACGTGCTGGGTGCTGACATCAGATTGAGCCTTCCAGCAGGCGCCGTTGTTGATTTTGCTCGCATCTACGTAGGTTTACTAGGAACGCCACAGGTTTTCTCGTTCCAACGTTAAGTTACAGGTCGAATTCGCGGCACCGTCTGTTGTGAAGGCGGGCAGATTTGGGAGCCCCCTAGCAACACATTTTGATTGGATAAAAGCTCTAACATAAAGGCCAGCCCTCCAAATCTCAATTGGAGACTGGAAGCAGCGCAACCAAGAGGAAAGCTATGAAATGAAGAGAATAGACTATGGGGAATCATTAATACATATTTGTGGAAAAAATATATTAAATAAAATGTATATTCTGATGATGTTTAGGCCAGCAGAGAAGGCCTTGCTGGCCCTGACGGCACACCACTGCTACTTTCATTACTCAGTTGGTGGAGGAGGCCAAGATCTTATTTCTCACATTGGAGAATATCAGGACACGACTTAAAGACTGTTGTTAAGGATGAGGTTTAGATTTGGTATTTTCTAAATAAATGTTTGTTATTGTTTGATACAAAAAAAAATAATTTAAATAACTGTATTGACAACAAGGAATATGCAGTAGGAATATTCATAGATTTGAAGCTTTTGATACCATTGACCATAACATCTTACTGTATAAATTGGAAAGATATGGGATGAGAGGTGTGGCAGTGAGCTGGTTAAAAAGCTACATTTCTAATAGTTTTCATTCATTCACTGTCACGTCCACATTTTCTGATTGATTAAGGTGACATGACATGACATTAACGTGTGATTTGAAAATGTTCCAAAAAGATGGTTTCCAAGTCTACATAGACAGCTCATTCAAAAACGAACCTCCTCCCTCATTTCTTCTCCTCTGTCCTCTTCTTTCACCATCACACCCTTCTGCATTACATCTTCTTCTCCATCCTCTTCTTTCAGCATCATGCCATTCTCCTCATCTACATCTTCTTCCTCCAGCTTCACTACCACCATCGCTGGACCCCACTGTGAGCTTTTCAGGGCTGGAGAACCACAGCCAGATCCGGGGGACTCTGTGGACTCTGGTTCATACATGGTTGCTGCTCTGAGGAGGACCTGCAGCTGGAAGCAAAGGAGGCACAAACAGGTAAAACTATAAATTCCAGCCAAAAGGTTCACCAGTGTTTCCCATACATAGATGAGACTGTGGCGGACCACCCTAGTCAAGTTGCTCCCGCCATAGTCTCATAAAGAACCAAAAGTAGGTTTAGCCCTGCCACAGTCACACAACATTTTTTGTGAGAAACACTGAGTTCACTAGTAATCTGTTGGGACAAGTTCTGCAAATGGGCAATACCACGGTATCAGAATGGGACTCGATTTGGGAAACCACATTTATCAGATCATCTTAAAGACGTATGCCGTGCCCTAACTTGACACAGTTAATATCCAAGCACACTCAGCATAATCTGAAAAACCCTGGGGAATCTACCCTGGTTAACATAATAGTAGACCATAAAATATGCAGCAGCGTTTTAGTAAATTATATAAGTTATATACTAAGGGTCAGAGATTCTTACCTGCCAGAAGTCTAATCCCTGTATCATTTCAAAGACAAACTTTAAGCATTTTGATGCACAGGTTTTTCTACATGAACTGTATTGTAAAGAAATGTGGTTGTGTATCTGCAGGCATTAGGATAAGAAATGGGTCTGCTAGTCAGTCACATGAGAACTCTCTGCTACCGGCTGACTGACAAAGCCATGGCCAACGACTTGGACCATGCAGGACCAGGGGGTTTTACATTTTACATTTACATTTTCTGGCATTTAGCCTAGCGGACGCCTTATTCCAAAGCGGAATAACGGGCTGAAGGTTGCAGGTAGGCTGGGGCTGTCCCTTTTGCTGCCAGCACCAGGGTCTTGAATCTGATGCGAGCTGCTATTGGGAGCCAGTGAAGGGTGCAAAGGACATGAGAAAATGGGGGGGAGGTTGAACACCAGACGGGCAGCAGCATTCTGGATGAGCTGCAGAGGTCTGAAGGCGGAGCCTTAATGTCAAGCCCTGACTTGGGGATGGTTTAACAAATTGTATACAAATTGGAAATTGCCCAATCCTACTGGCTGTTCATGAACAGGACCAATCCTACTGGCTGTTCATGAACAGGACCAATCCTACTGGCTGTTCATGAACAGGACCAATCCTACTGGCTGTTCATGAACAGGACCAATCCTACTGGCTGTTCATGAACAGGACCAATCCTACTGGCTGTTCATGAACAGGACCAACGACCTGATTGCCTGATACTGACTGACATGGCCCCATTGTTCTCCTTTCAATGATATTCACAGGCTACTATAGAGCTCCTATCATTGTTAACCAGTATCAGGGCTCAAACTCACATCACTCACCACTTTCAAAAATAAATAGGGGTGTCCCGATCCCACTTTTTCACTACCGATACCTGGGCCACCGGGGGCTTCATAACTTGAGAAGAAAGCAACCAAATCAGCATATCAGTAAGTGGTCGATAGAAATACTAGGCCTATTTAGTTTCAACACAACATGCAATTCTGGAAAATGTTAACGTTGGAGAATTAAAATGCTTTTCATGGTCAAATATATTTATTACATTTATTCAATTTTTTCCAAAAGAATTCAATTGTGTTACAAAAACGTGCAACCCCCGCATTTTGTAATAACATGCACAATATGTAGCTAATACATTATTACATAATAAGGCAAACGTTATTACATTTTGCGTTCAGGCGATTTATTACATAATGTGCAGGTTATTACATAGTGAAAGTAACTTTTTATTACATTTGGGGATTTTGTTACATAATGGGCAGTTATTACATAATGAGGCGTAACACGGCACCTCTGGGATGTGGTGGAACGTGAGATTTACCCAGTGATTCCTATATTCCTGATGCTGAGCTGCACTTTTCCCCTCTATTCCCCCAATGTGTATTTCTGTGGCAGATAAGCATGCTCCAGTTAAAAGGTAGAAATCCATGGTACTCTGATGAACTCACCATCACTGATTCTGGTGGTGACTCACATGTTGGAAAGCTGTTAAATCACTGAAACTCAATAGTTCCTCTCCCTGCTGTCAACCTCAACAACGTTTATCCAAGTCTAACATCATATGGATACAAAGAGAATAAGTGACGCTTTCCACCAGCATTTTATCTCTGCAGGCCACCTCCTATTTGAAAGAAACATCTGGGACACAGTGGAGTGTGAACCAAATACAGGTGATCAGAGTCAAGCTATACACCATCCATTATGCAACACAAGCTTCCACTAGCTATTCTAAGAGAATCAATCATTGTAGGGAGCATCTGGCCTGCAGGTAAGGATATAATACTTATCTTAAATGCCAAAAATGTAAAATGTAAAGATTTCGACTTGTTGTTTCATTCACAACAGGAGTTTCTCAAAGTCTAGCCCAGTGGTCTTCAACCGGGGGTCCGCGACCCCTAGGGGGTCCGCAGAGGTACTGCAGGGGGTCCGCCAATTTCTGTCATAATAATTGACAACTTTCACCAAAATAATCAGGTGTAGTGACTACATTATGGGTTCATGTTCTCCTCTTACTGTTGGTTGTGTAGTGGGAGGGAACCAGTTCTGGCACTAGGGGCAGAGGGGAGGATTATTAACGTTGCACCTTCCTGTTTAGATACACGAGTTTTGGTAACCTTTTTCTGGTCCTGTACTGAGAGTACAAGTTGTTGTTTTGATTAAACAGTTATCATTACGTTGCCTACGTCTTTCCTTTTTCCTCCGGCACTACACTGGTGACCCGACGTGGATTTTTGTTAACGTGATTGTGTACAAAAACCAGCGACGAACATTACAATCCTGCAAAATGTCCGGGCGAGGAAGACGTTCAAACCAGCGGCAGCCATCACCATCCCCTGTCAGGGTAACGCGTGGTGCGCACACTCCCACTCTCAAGCTACCAGAGTTCTGGGACAAAACGCCTGCTGCATGGTTTGCTATTGTAGAGGCACATTTCAATAAAAGTGACATCGATGACGACGACGACCGGTACAACCATGCTGTGGCGATGTTGGGCAGCTCCACCGCAGCTCGAGTGGTAGGTTTTTTGTCTGCTCCCCCGACGACGAACAAATATGAGCGCCTCAAGGCCCTGCTTCTAGAGACATTTGAACTGTCCACTGCGGAGAGGGTGCGTCGCCTATTTGCCATGTCGGACTTGGGTGACGAGAGGCCTTCTGCGAGCATGGAGAGGATGCTAAACCTGCTCGGTACAGAAGACCCCATGATCCTCTTCACAGAGCTGTTCATGCGCACATTGCCAGCTCAAGTTAGGATGGCGCTGGCCAACACCGCCATCATGGAGCCCCGCGCCCTGGCCAGGGAGGCGGACCGGTTCGTCTTGGCCATGCCTCAACGGTCCCCCGACCTGCTCGCTCCCGCGGCCGCCCCGCCACCCGACCGTCGCAGGAGAGCGAAGGATGACGCCAGACCTTCTGGCCAGCAGGGTAACGCTGCGGGCCATTGTTTCTACCACGCCACTTTTGGCGCCAAGGCCAAACGGTGCCGCTCACCCTGCACCTTCGGACCGACGGGAAACGGCGGGGCCGGCGCTCAGTAGTGGCCCTGAGCGCTGGCGTCACCAACAGGCTGCTCTTCATACAAGACACCGCCTCTGGTCGCAGTTTCCTTTGTGACACAGGTGCCCAGTGGAGCATCATTCCGGCAGAGAGATCGGATATGGCGAAGGAGGAGCGTGGTCCGCAGTTGGCAGGCGCGGACGGCACACCTATCTGCTCTTACGGCACTAGGGCGGTGGACGTGTGCTTCGGAGGGCAATGTTTTTCGTGGGATTTTGTCATAGCGGCTGTCACATTTCCCCTCCTTGGTGCGGATTTTCTGTGCGCCCACAACCTGTTGGTGGACGTGGGGAACAGGCGCCTGGTCAACTCACAGACTTTCGCTTCATTCGCCTGTACGCAGGGGGAGGCGGTCTACAGCGGGTGGTCCAATACGCTCGCCGAAAGTGACCAGTACCTTCGGCTGCTCGCCGAATTCCCCGACCTTACCAAGCCCACCTTCTCCGCGCCCACGGTGAAACACGGAGTGGAGCACCACATCGAGACCGAGGGGCCTCCCCTCCACGCCAGGGCCAGGCGCCTCAACCCGGAGAAGCTGGCCATCGCCAGGGCGGAGTTTGCGCATATGGAGCAGGTGGGCATCGTTCGGCGCTCGAGCAGCCCCTGGGCGTCTCCCCTGCACATCGTCCCTAAGTCAGACGGCGGGTGGCGCCCATGTGGGGACTACCGCCGCCTCAACGACGCGTCCAAGCCTGACCGCTACCCGGTCCCACATGTCCAGGACTTTTCAGCGAACCTGGCAGGCAAACGCTTCTTCTCCAAAGTGGACCTGGTACGGGGGTACCATCAGGTGCCGGTGCACCCCGAGGACGTCCCTAAGACGGCCGTAATCACGCCATTTGGGCTCTTCGAGTTTCTGCGGATGCCGTTCGGCCTGAAGAACGCGGCGCAGACCTTCCAACGCCTCATGCACTCGGTGCTCCGGGACCTACCATTCCTCTTCGTCTACTTGGATGACATCCTCGTCGCAAGCACCACGGGGGAGGAGCACCTGTCCCACCTCCGGGCCCTTTTCACACGGCTCAGCCAACATGGGCTGATTGTCAATCCGGCGAAGTGTGAGTTCGGACGGAACACCATCGACTTTCTCGGGCACCGGGTCTCTGCAGAGGGGGTGACCCCCCTCCCCTCGAAGGTAGAAGCTGTCGCTGCTTTCCCGCGCCCCAGCACAATCAGCGAGCTCAAGGGGTTCATCGGGATGGTGACCTTCTACTATCGCTTCCTCCACCACATCGCTCACATCCTGCGGCCTCTGTACGATGCCCAGAAGGGCAAGACTCTGAAGCAGCCGGTGGACTGGACGGCGGAGCGTGTCAAAGCCTTTCAGGACACCAAGGCGGCCCTGGCCCGCGCTGCCATGTTGGCCCACCCCTCGCCCTCGGCACCCACTGCTCTCACCACGGACGCCTCTGACTTTGCTGTGGGAGCGGTGTACGAACAGTGGGTTGGGGACGCCTGGCAGCCTCTTGCATTCTTCAGCCGCCAGCTGTCTCCCAGAGAGCAAAGGTACAGCACATTCGACAGGGAGCTCCTCGGGCTGTGGCTTGCTGTCAGACACTTCCGTTTTTTACTGGAGGGCCGCGAGTTTACGGCCTACGTGGACCACAAGCCACTCACGCACGCCATGTCCAAGGTGGCGGAGCCGTGGTCCGACCGCCAACAGCGCCAGCTCGCCTACATATCCGAGTTCACCACAGACATCCAGCACGTTGCTGGGAAGTCCAACCAGGTCGCGGATTGTCTCTCCAGGGCGGTGGTTGGTGCGGTCCAACTGGGTTTGGACTACGCGCGCATGGCTGCAGACCAGGCCGCCGACCCCGCCGTCCAGGCTCTCAAGTTGTCGGACACAGGACTGCGCCTAGAAGAGGTGGTTTTCGGTGACGCAGGGGCCACGCTCCTGTGCGACGTCTCCATGGGTCAGCCACGACCGGTGGTCCCCGCCAACTGGAGGCGCCCCGCCTTCGAGGCGATACACGGCTTGTCTCACCCTGGTAGGAAACCGTCCTCACGGCTGGTGTCAGAGAAATTCGTCTGGCATGGGCTCAAGAGGGATGTGAGGGCCTGGGTTGACACGTGCATCGCCTGCCAGCGCGCCAAGGTGCATCGACACGTCAAGGCCCCCCTGGAGCAGTTCTCTGTGCCTGAGCGGAGGTTCGATCATGTAAACGTGGACCTGGTAGGGCCGCTGCCCCCCTCGCACGGATACACCTATCTCTTTACCATGGTGGACAGGACGACTCGCTGGCCGGAGGCAGTTCCGCTCTCCTCAACGACAGCCCCCGACCTGGCCCGGGCGTTCATCGCGGTGTGGGTCTCCCGCTACGGCACCCCTGCTGATCTCTCCTCTGACCGTGGCTCACAGTTTACTTCAGAGCTGTGGGCAGCGGTGGCGGAGAATCTGGGGGTCAAGCTCCACCGCACAACCGCCTATCACCCGCAGGCGAACGGGCTCTGTGAGCGTTTCCATCGATCCATGAAGGCCGCCCTTCGAGCCAGCCTCACGGACAGCGACTGGCTTGACAAGCTGCCGTGGGTCATGCTGGGGCTCAGGACAGCGCCTAAGGAGGACCTCCAGTCGTCGTCCGCTGAGCTGGTGTTTGGACAGCCGCTGCGGGTCCCCGGTGACTTCATTCCCAAGTCAACGGAGCCCTGGTCCGCCGCCGCTCAGCGCGCCTCCCTGCTGGACAGCGCCAGGACCTTCGTCCCGGTCCCGACTACGCAGCATGGTGTCCCTACTTCGAGGGTGCCCCCGGAGCTGCACTCAGCGAGGTTCGTTTTCATTCGTCATGATGGCCACAGGACTCCACTACGTCCTCCTTATGACGGGCCTTTCCGTGTCATCGAGGCCGGAGCCAAGAACTTCATGGTTGACATGGGGGGTAGGCCTGAGTGTGTGTCCGTTGATCGCCTCAAACCGGCCCACTTGGACCTTGAACTGCCCCTGGACTTGGCCCTGCCACCGCGCAGAGGCCGGCCTCCAGTCCTACCTCCCCTGCCGCGCCCTGGCCATTCCCCCCTCCGACCCCGACAACCCCCCGCAGCTCGCGAGCCCCCGGTCGTCACTGCCCCCCGTCCTTCCCTGCAGGAGGACGTGATGGGCGATGTCACACCTCCTCCCGCACCTCCTGACTTTACCTACGATCGTAGGGGCCGGGCCATACGCCCTCCTCGCCGTGAGGATTTCCAATATTGAGGTGAACACTGGGGGGGCTGGTGTAGTGACTACATTATGGGTTCATGTTCTCCTCTTACTGTTGGTTGTGTAGTGGGAGGGAACCAGTTCTGGCACTAGGGGCAGAGGGGAGGATTATTAACGTTGCACCTTCCTGTTTAGATACACGAGTTTTGGTAACCTTTTTCTGGTCCTGTACTGAGAGTACAAGTTGTTGTTTTGATTAAACAGTTATCATTACGTTGCCTACGTCTTTCCTTTTTCCTCCGGCACTACACAGTGAGAATTAAAAAATATTACAAAAATGATATTGAGTAAGGTACAAGCATTAATAGGCAATAATAAGCTACTTTTGACAAAAACAATTTACAAAATAAACAATGCCCATGATTCTAGAGTCTAACATAACCTCAGCTGGAGAAAAAAAACACCTGTCTAGCAAGCTAGGTGTTGGCTAAAACGCTGCAGTTCGGTCTTCATTGCGAAATTAACGTTAATTAATAACTAACTACATCTGATCTGACTGGTTGCATTTGATTAGAATTAATAATGACAGTTACAATTTCTGTGGAAACTAGCACTCCACTGCATCTCGAGCTCACCCAGGGGCCGAGCTAACTAGCACTAGTTAGCTATGTCCCCTGCACCTCCCTGCACCCCCAAGCTAACTAGCGTATTGTAATGAATAAGTATGTAATAATGATCTTGTATCACTAACCCAGTGAGCGGCTGCAGCTCTGTACTGACCATTGTATCTATCTAGCAGCTCTCTGCTTCATTCATCAATCACTCCCACTCCTACCGTCAGGTCGGCGCCTCCGTTGTTGTTCAAGCTAGTGTCGCTTTCCCAGTCTTTGTGTAATAAGTGAAAATGTTGTAATGTTTGCCCTCTAGCACAGTTATAAACTTAATAAATGACTCGTGTTGTCTTCAGTCTCAGCACTGAGCGGGTTTATTGATCCACCATTTTAGTTTCACATCCCGTTCCCTGGTCTCGCGGGAATAGCTGACGTCTATCCTATTCATCAGAGCAACGCATCCGGGTACTTTCCCCTCCCGTAATGTCCACGCCCCTTTTTGGGTGATAGAAGTGTAGAAGTTTGACTGGCGGTCAATGGGAATTTCTGGTCTTTGCTACTTTAATCCGATAAAATAAGAAAACCGTAGTGCTTTTTAGATATTAGGAGCACAAATCCGATGGCCAGTTAGGCAAACTATTATATAGTGTCCAAGAAAAAAGGGGAACCAAGGCACTCTTATTGTAGAAAAAATTAAAAAGCCTTTATTAGGAGTGGCTATGCCGACGCGTTGCGGTCTTCTGACCTTCCTCAGGGCACATGGAGTACTGGTACAAACATTTCACTTATGAAGACAATGAGTGGAAGTGACATCATAATCAATGGGTGGAGGTGACTACCCTAGTGGTCAACATGGGTTATACAGGTAAATATGTACCATGAAACACCAATTATGTACAATAAAACCAAACACCACAATATACAGATATGATTGAAAACAAGGTCAAAACAAAATTAAAAACAGCTGTATGGCCATACAAAAATTACAGAAATGGAGAATAATCAATTTCTTCATTTAACCCAGGGGAAACCATGGCATTGAGTTTAAAAATCCAAAATGTTTCCCTTTGTAGGAGCAGTTTGAGCCTGTCCCCTCCTCTGCGAGAGCAGTGGACCACTTCCAGAACCACCACTTTTAAAGAACTGGGGCTGCTATGGCCAGCCTGTTGGTAATGCTTAGCCATAGGATATTGGTCATTGGATGTTCTGATGGCATACACATGCTCTGCGAATCTGTCCCTCAGTCTACGCTTAGTGCGTCCCACATAGAAGCAACCACATCCACATTCCAGCCTGTAAACAACATATGTGGTGTTGCAGTTGGAAAAAGACTTTAGCTGGTACCTGAAGCCACTTGTATCTGTGAAGTGCTTGGTTCTGATCATGTGTTGACAATAATTGCAGTGTCCACACTGGTAATGGCCTTCAGGGGCTGATAGCCAATGCTGTTTGGTTTTAGGCACCATGTCACTACGCACCAGTTTGTCCTTGAGGGTGGGTGCGTGTCGGTATGAGACAGACGGGGGCTCTGGGAGTGCATCATGCAAAGCTGGGTCACTTTCTATGATGCTCCAGTTCTTTTTTATGATGTTGTTGATGCGAGCCGCTGTATCGAGTGACAAAATAGATCTGTTTGGGTTTTTGGGCTCGGTGTGATGGTCTGAGGAGGTTAGCTCTCTCCAGAGCTTTGGTTTTGGTGAGGGATTGATCAAGAAGGCTGGGTTGGTAGCCCCGTTGTTGGAACCTTTGATGCATATCACATGCCTTTTCCTCAAAATCCTCTTTCCTGTCACAGATTCGCCGCAGCCTTTGGAATTGCCCAAATTGTATATTTTTGATCAAGCTGGAGGGGTGAAAACTATCCGCTCTAAGGATGGTGTTGCGGTCTGTGGTCTTTCTGTAAATAGTGGTATGAAGTGACCCTTTGTCAGTTTTGATGATTTTTAAATCAAGGAAATTAATTTCTGTTTGACTGTAATCAATACTCAATCTGATGTTTTCATTTGTGGAGTTGACATACTTGTGGAACAGTAGCAATTCTTCCTCTGACCCCGAAAAAAACAATAAAATGTCATCAATGTATCTGCCATACCATTTAATCATATTATGAAAGGGGTTTGCAGTGCTGAGTATAAAGTTCTCTTCCCACAGTCCCAGATATAGGTTGGCGTAGTTGGGGGCGAAGCAAGCACCCATGGCAGTTCCTTTCTGTTGCCGGTAGAGTTTGTCCTGGAAGAAGAAAACATTATTGTTTAAAGTCCACTCTGTCAGTTGGATCAGGAAGTCAGTAGGGGGCATCATTTAATCTGGCCTACTCTGGAGATACAGCATTGGCTATCAGCCCCTGAAGGCCATTACCAGTGTGGACACTGCAATTATTGTCAACACATGATCAGAACCAAGCACTTCACAGATACAAGTGGCTTCAGGTACCAGCTAAAGTCTTTTTCCAACTGCAACACCACATATGTTGTTTACAGGCTGGAATGTGGATGTGGTTGCTTCTATGTGGGACGCACTAAGCGTAGACTGAGGGACAGATTCGCAGAGCATGTTTATGCCATCAGAACATCCAATGACCAATATCCTATGGCTAAGCATTACCAACAGGCTGGCCATAGCAGCCCCAGTTCTTTAAAAGTGGTGGTTCTGGAAGTGGTCCACTGCTCTCGCAGAGGAGGGGACAGGCTCAAACTGCTCCTACAAAGGGAAACATTTTGGATTTTTAAACTCAATGCCATGGTTTCCCCTGGGATAAATGAAGAAATTGATTATTCTCCATTTCTGTAATTTTTGTATGGCCATACAGCTGTTTTTAATTTTGTTTTGACATTGTTTTCAATCATATCTGTATATTGTGGTGTTTGGTTTTATTGTACATAATTGGTGTTTCATGGTACATATTTACCTGTATAACCCATGTTGACCACTAGGGTAGTCACCTCCACCCATTGATTATGATGTCACTTCCACTCATTGTCTTCATAAGTGAAATGTTTGTACCAGTACTCCATGTGCCCTGAGGAAGGTCAGAAGACCGCAACGCGTCGGCATAGCCACTCCTAATAAAGGCTTTTTAATTTTTTCTACAATAAGAGTGCCTTGGTTCCCCTTTTTTCTTGGATATTACTGCACCTCTCTCCAAAGAGCACCTTATTGGGATTATTACTCTCCAAACAGAAGCGCTTCTCTCCTCTGCTTTCTAATATCTCTAGCTTATTGCTTTTGCACCTTGTTAAGCCTCATTATGTAATAACTGCACATTATGTAATAAAATCCCAAAATGTAATAAAAGGTAACTTTTTCTAACAAGTTAGATATGGAGACACAACAAAGAATCTCCCTGATAACACAGAGAGGTTTTCCCATTGTGCCTGTGTGTTGGGAAAGGAGGGTTTCTCCTCAGGGAGGTTTTACTATGAAGTGGAGGTGAAGGAGAAGACTGGCTGGGCTGTAGGAGTGGCCAGAGAGTCCATCAACAGGAAGGGGAGTTTCACACTGAGCCCTGAGGATGGATTCTGGACTGTCGTGTTGAGGAATGGAAATGAATACAAGGCACCTGCTTGCCCTGCTGTCCGCCTGTCCCTGAGAGAGAAGCCCCAGAAGGTGGGGGTGTTTGTGGATTATGAGGAGGGCCAGGTCTCCTTTTATGATGTGAAGGCCAGGTCTCTGATCTACTCTTTCACTGGCTGCACCTTCACTAAGAAACTCTATCCATACTTCTGCCCCTGTACTAATGATGGTGGTGAAAAGCCTCTGATCATCTCTCCTGTCAATCACACGGACTGATTTTTAACCTTTAACTCTGACCAAGCAGTAAAATAAGCATTTAGATTTAGATGTATCTGTTGTCACTCATTAGGGAAGATTATGGTATATTTCCCCACACAGAGTAATTTCTGATCTGGTTATTGTTTATCATATCATTTGTGCTATCAGTGTATCCAGGGCCGGTCCTAGGCATTTAGGTGCCCTAGGCGAGAGTATGATTTGATGCCCCCCCCCCCCAAACTTTTTTTTGGGGCGCCACCACCACCACCCACACATTCAACAGTACAAATATGGACAACAATGGTTTCAAGACAAAAATAGACAGTAGGCTGAGACCTATTTTCATAGAGACATGAAATGTATAGAGACAAAATTATTGAAATGTAAAAAAGAAAATTGGCGCCCCCCAGGCATTTGGCGCCCTAGGCGACCGCCTAGTTCGCCTATGCCTAGGACCGGCCCTGAGTGTATCTGCTAGAGATGGTGAATATGCAGCAGCAATGTAAGATATAGCCCAGCCTCTCCAGCCTCATAAGAACATATGACTATATATAAATGAGGTTGTTTGACTTCTCAGGGTGTTCAAATTATTATAAATCAGATGCTCTCATACTGTATTTTCATCATTAGTTAGTTATCATTGTAATGTATAATTACATTTTGGGGATTTTGAGTGTAATGAATACTGGGTGTGTACAGAGTGAAATTGAGGATGTTCAGACAATTAAATTCACTTGGATTGATCAAATCCATTGATCACATTAATAATCAGTCTAGTACAGGTCCCAGAGCTTTAGAATGGTGATGGTGAGGTAGCAGACTCGGCTGTCTGTCTTATTAAAACAAAAACACAAGTTGTCCCTCCGTCTATGCATGTTTGTGACGTAATTACATTTAACAGAATGTACGTTTGATAATAATGTTATTGATTTAATGGCTTGCAAAGAGAATCAAATATGCTTAAAAACTGTTTAATAAGGGTGACTGTGATGGTAATATGAGAGAGATAGAGAAGATCTATGTGATATTATAAGTTTGTCTAATGGTCTCTTTCTGTGGTGGTTTTATCATCACTGCATATCAAACATCAACACCTGATGAATAAAGTCCTTGTTACCTGACACCTGTGAATGAGTGATTCATTCTATTATCACAGAGGGTGAATAAAGTCGCCCACATTGTCAACATCCTAGACTGCCAAGGTTGACTTTATTCACCAAAAATGCATAAATTATGATGCTTCATTTTGTAGCCAATCAGAGTGTTGTTGCTAGGTAGATACCACATAAAACGCTTGACACTCATAACTACACATCCCACAATACTCTCTGTGTAATACTACAACTCCCATAGCTCCCTCCAGCAGTCACGTGATACAGCAATGCCGCATGTAAACACAGGTTATGTATTATGTTACTACACGATCGGGGAGTTAGAAGAATCTAAATGGAGGTTGACACAGCCAGACCATACTTCTTTGGAGACATAGGTGAGTGTAGCGACATAATTAGATAGTTAGATATAGTTGTTACTGTGTATGTAAAGATCCATATAAACGTGTATATATGTATATATCCATATGAATATGTGTGTATGTATATAACATTATAAACATGTGTGTATGTATATAACCATATAAACATGTGTGTATGTATAACCATATAAACATGTGTATATATCCATATAAACATGTGTGTATGTATATAACCATATAAACATGTGTGTATGTACATATCCATATAAACATGTGTGTATGTACAGTGCCTTGCAAAAGTATTCACTACTTTCACAACTTTATTGTGAAGCAAAGAACAACAAATAGGACAAAATAACAGAAATCGTCAATGTGCATAACTATTCCCCCCCTTAAAGTCAGTACTTTGTAGAGCCACCTTTTGCGGCAATCACAGCTGCAAGTCGCTTTTGATAAGTCTCTATGAGCTTGCCACATCTTTCCACTGGGATCTTTGCCCATTCCTCAAGGGAAAACTGCTCCAGCTCCTTCAAGTTTGATGGTTTGCGCTTGTGAACAGCAATCTTCAAGTCTGACCACAGATTCTCAATTGGATTGAGGTCTGGGCTTTGACTAGGCCATTCCAACACATGTATATGTTTCCCCTTGAACCACTCAAGTGTTGCTTTAGCAGTATGCTTGGGGTCGTTGTCCTGCTGGAAGGTGAACCTCCGTCCTAGTCTCAAATCACTTACAGACTGGTACAGGTTTTGCTCAAGAATATCCCTGTATTAAGCACCATCCATCTTTCCCTCGACTCGGACCAGTTTCCCAGTCCCTGTTGCTGAAAAACAGCCCCACAGCATGATGCTGCCACCACCATGTTTCACTGTGGGGATGGTGTTCTTGGGGTGATGGGATGTGTTGGGTGTGCACCAGACATAGCGTTTTCCTTGATGGCCAAAAAGTTCAATTTTAGTCTCATCTGACCAGAGCACCTTCCTCCATACATTTTGGGAGTCTCTGACATGCCTTTTTGCAAACTCAAAATGTGCCTTCTTATTTTTAGCTGAATGTAATGGCTTTCTTCTGGCCACTCTTCCATAAAGCCCAGCTCTATGGAGTGTACGGCTAATTGTGGTCCTATGGACAGATACTCCAGTCTCTGCTGTGGAACTCTGCAGCTCCTCCAGGGTTACCTTTGGTCTCTGTGCTGCCTCTCTGATTAATGCCCACCTTGCCCGGTCCGTGAGTTTTGGTGGGCGGCCCTCTCTTGGCAGGTTTGTTGTGGTGCCATGTTCTTTCCATTTGATTATGATGGATTTGATGGTGCTCCTGGGGATCATCAAAGATTTGGATATTTTTTAATAACCCAACCCTGACTTGTACTTCTCAACAACTTTGTCCCAGACTTGTTTGGAGAGTTCCTTGGTCTTCATGGCAGTGTTTTATGGAGGACCAAGTCCGCCAAAATTAACAATAAATATATAGACACATAAATGAATGTATGAACAAATACACATACAAATACACACAGTATACCGCAATACATTTCTATATGTATTTATTCTTTTCCACATTTATTCTTTCTTTTCCACATTCATTCTTTCTTTTCCACATTCATTCTTTCATTCTTTCTTTTCCACATTCATTCTTTCTTTTCCACATTCATTCTTTCTTTTCCACTTTATCAGTAATGTATGCAAATATATGGGGGCGTATCTTGCATGTTGTCCACGCCCCTACGCATTTTCATTGGTTGATACCACGCGTGACGTATGAAAGCAGCGACACTGTTATTACCACAGACGGGTAAGAGAGTCTATAGCCCCGTTCTCTCACAGCGTCTTTCTCCCTATAATTTCCATGGAATCCCAAACTATGTCTATGACATCCCAAGCTATTCCCGTGTTGTCCCCTTTCACACATGTCGGCAATGGTCTATACTAGTCCATCAGCACTGTATGGGAGAACTTGGTGATAACCACAATACCAGTTGACTCAATAACGCTCTGTGCACACCGCGGACCGTGACCCACCGTTCTGGCGCAACCTGGTGGGATGGACTTGACGTACTTCAACGTGCGATGCAGATGCAAAGCTCTACTCGTGTTGCTAGCGAAGTTTCCCACAGAAGTGGGGGAAAAAACGTCAGATCAGATATATAAACGGGTTATTTTGATAAACTGGACACATTTTGTGAATATATATGGTTACTTTCTCGCCTGAAAACATATAAAAACTTCATAAAATGACATATTAACACTTGTAGAGCCAAATTACAGATTTTAGCCAATGGCGGCCAAAATTGAGGATTTAAAATCTGAGGCGAGAGCTGACGGCTTCATCACGTCTCGCGCAGTATCAACCAATGAAAATGCGCAGGGGCGTGGACAACATGCTGCATACATTACTGATAAAGCATACATTACTGATAAAGCGAAAGACAATGTTGTTTTCACCTAGCTATTCACATAGAATACTTTGTCTTTGTCATTGTCAGATGTGTATGCAAATATAGGGGCGTATCTTGGACGCACTCTACGCATTTTCATTGGTTGATACTGCGCGTGACGTGGTAAAGCACTCAGCCAAGATCCAGGTACTAACACAGCCCAACCCTGCTTAGCTTCCGAGGTCGGACGAGATCGGGCGTATTCAGGCTAGTATGGCCGTGAGCAACAGTACCATGACCCAAAGCATCCATAATACCCAGCCTGGAACATTGTTGTTGATGTAACTTTATTAAATGTGCGGGATAAAGCACTCTATTTGTGGCCATTGTGGGTAGAATATGCACAAGGTGTCCTGGATGAAGGGAGAAGTGTTTTTTCAATGAATTCTAACTTTATTGGGGGCATATGGCACTCTATATTGGGGTAAAAAGTGAATTGGAACTGCTGCTCTCAGTCGATGTAGGCCTCCATAAATGGCTAGACGCTGCACTCTTGTGGGTGAAAATGGTAGTGACAGCCCAGCACAGCAAACCATCGATAAGACCCAGCCTGGAACTTTGTCAATGATGTAACTTTATTAAATATGCGGGATAAAGCACTCTATTTGTGGGTAGAAAATGCACAAGGTGTCCTGCTTGAAGGGAGAAGTGTTTTTTCAATGAATTCTAACTTTATTGGGGGCATATGGCACTCTATATTGGGGTAAAGTGAATTGGAACTGCTGCTCTCAGTCGATGTAGGCCTCCATAAATGGCTAGACGCTGCACTCTTGTGGGTGAAAATGGTAGTGACAGCCCAGCACAGCAAACCATCGATAAGACCCAGCCTGGAACTTTGTCAATGATGTAACTTTATTAAATATGCGGGATAAAGCACTCTATTTGTGGGTAGAATATGCACAAGGTGTCCTGGATGAAGGGAGAAGTGTGTTTCAAAAGAGTACCTGAACATTTCATTACCATCTGGGTGGGCAAATTCTAGATGTGATTTTTTTATTCCTATACATCCCTAGAAAAGTCTGGGAAAATGCCTATTTTAAGTAGATAATGTATCATTTGTATATTTAAACTTAAAAATTCTGAAAACAATTACTAAGTAGCTAAGTAAGCAATCTAGCGGACTATGACTGGAAACGAAGTACTATCCAGTTAGAATGATAGAAGATCTAGTTGTGTTTTCCTGCTGGTCTCGCTGCCTGGGTTTGAACAGACTTGTGGTGACTAAAAATGGCTTTAAAAAATGCCTTTCCACCAAAGAATATATATATATATATATTATATATGCCATATATATGCGATATATCATACCTCCACTATGATTCATATGCCCTAACCCTTTTTTTTATTTTAAAAACATGCTATGTGGAATGGAGTGTCTGCTCTCGGCTGAGGGCTTCATCACGTCTCGCGCAGTATCAACCAATGAAAATGCGCAGGGGCGTGGACAACATGCTGCATACATTACTGATAATGCATACATTACTGATAATGCATACATTACTGATAAAGCGAAAGACAATGTTGTTTTCACCTAGCTATTCACATAGAATAGTTTGTCTTTGTCATTGTCAGATGTGTATGCAAATATAGGGGCGTATCTTAGACGCACTCTACGCATTTTCATTGGTTGATACTGCGCGTGACGTGGTAAAGCACTCAGCCAAGATTACCTGAACATTTCATTACCATCTGGGTGGGCAAATTCTAGATGTGATTTTTTTATTCCTATACATCCCTAGAAAAGTCTGGGAAAATGCCTATTTTAAGTAGATAATGTATAATTTGTATATTTAAACTTAAAAATTCTGAAAACAATAAATGTACCCATCCATGGGTTTAGGGTTAGGGTTAGGGTTATACATTATATATAATTTGTATTGTAATCTGTAAAATATACAGACTTTTCCAGAATAGAAATCTAATCAGTAAAAACTAATCTAAAACTAATCTAAGCAAGCCTTTATGGATAATAACACATACAATACATACAAATCTTACTTACTCCTCTTACTGTAGGCTATTGTCTTTATATAATGTGTGCATATAATGCACTTTGAATTGCCCTTGTCGTATGAAATGTGCTATACAAATAAACTTGCCTTGCCTAAACCCTTTTGGAAGGTTTTGTTTATGTCCAGGTTTCACATATCTCTGTAGTTACATGTTCAGTGAGTGAGTCTAGTTGCTGGTGACCGCTAGGACCATAGGCAGATGCCTTGTTGGTAAGTAATTTGTTCAAAGCAAAAAAACAAATAAAGTGTGTGTTTACCCCCTCAAATAAATTAACTTAGCCCCAGTCAGATCCATATTTAGAGGTAAGTTACCTCAGGTAACTTTAGCCAGCAAGCTAGTTTAGAGTTAGTGGTAATGTTTATCTAGCTAGTTACTAAGCATCCTTATTACATTTATTTTGAACTTATATTCTCAATTGACTTTCACATTGATCTAATTACAGTTTTTCCCAATTGCTAAAACACAAAAGCCAATTCTCTAAACCAAATGACCAGTTCTCTAAACACATTTAATAAAACTAGCTCCCATTTGCCAAAACCATAAACACATTTCACATGAAGACACAATTCACAAAACACAATCCTCCTTTTCTCATAAGTCTAAACACATTTTGTCTTGCTAAAACACAAGTTGCAAAAAACTCTGCTCAAATTCTCAAATTAAAGCTCATGTGATGCAAAATGCTTGCCACAGTCAGCAAAATTTGAACACAATGAACACACCTGGCTTCATTCATTAAACATAACGACTAAAAATTTAAGACACTTGTTGCAAATGATTGTGGTGTGTGTGTGTGTGTGTGTGTGTGTGTGTGTGTGTGTGTGTGTGTGTGTGTGTGTGTGTGTGTGTGTGTGTGTGTGTGGTATAGTTCCATAAATAAATAAATAAAACATCACACCCTGAACATTGTTTTCAGTGAGTATTGTTGTGTGTAATGGATCCTCTGTAGTGTTTGCATTGAGTTGTGATACAGTACAGTAGTGGACATGTTACGGTACATGTGGGAATACAGTACATGTGGGAAAACTAGGGTTAGGGTTAGGTGCTAGGGTTAAGGTAGGGTAGGGTTAGGGTTAGGGTTAAGGTTAGGGTTAGACATGCCAGCATGTACCAAGTCACCCTAGCACCTAACCCTAACCCTAGTTTTCCCACATGTACCGTATTCCCACATGTACCGTAACATACATACTGTATTTTCTGTAGATTTACATATTGTTCATATGAAACACACACACATCTATGAATGCCCAATACTCTACAGTGATATATTCTGAGAACAGATACTGTAAGGTTTCTAAAAATGTGCTTTGGCAGTTGTGAAAAAAAAGAACATTCTCACACACTGAACATTGTGTTTTCAGTTGTTTTGTTGTAGTCTGTAATGATGCATATAGTGTTTACATTTTTGCAGGCTTTGAGCAGCTGTTTTGGTGTGAAAGTTTGAGTTTTGAAGAGAGAAGGTGTGGTTTTGCTTATGTAGCTTTAGAAAAGTGTGTTGTGTTTAGAGTTTTGGGAAAATGGAGGGAAGTTTTGTGAAATGTGTTTTAGCAATTGAGAAAAACGGTATAATCAAAGCTGTAAAGAAAATACAGGTGATGAACAAGAATAGAAATGAAAGAACCAAACTAAGATTGCCAATAGCTATGAAATACATCTCTTAAAAATGTCTGCAAATGCTGAATCACAAAACACGGACGGAATGTACACTATTTTCACTGTCACTGTCGAAATACAGTATTATGTCTGAAAAATCTCAAATAATTCTGAAATACCACTGGCTACAATTGTGTGTGCATGGGTATGCCTGTCTACACAACACATGAAGCACAGAATGTGACAGTGTGTGTACCTCAAATGTACTTTTTGAAGTTGCTGCATACTTTCTGTACAGAGCAAGAACATTAAGAAATGGTCACATCTAATGTCTTCCCAGGCAATGCATCTAGTCTATTTCATTTCATTGTATATATTCTGCTAATATTTTCTAGACATGTCAATATGATTACTGCAAATAGTGAAAATACCACCACTCATCCATTATCAGACTTTGCTGAGGTGCTGGAACTGAAGAGTGTCAATAGAGTGCAAAATAACAGTCACTCAAACACTGTGCAAAAAAACTGTTTATTGTGAGCTTTCTGTCATATATGATAGGAATATGATTACTGCAAAAATGCACCAAATCATTTTGTTTTGAACGTGTTCTTCACCGTTTTGAACACAGTATGTTAACAATGAAAAAATGTCAACTTTGTCGCTTTTACCACGTCACGTGCGGTATCAACCAATGAAAATGCGTGGGGCATCAACCAATGAAAATGCGTGGGGCGAGGACAACATGCAAGACACGCCCCTATATTTGATTGATTGATTGAAAACTTTATTAGAATGTTTGCAGAAGTAGGTACATGAAAGTACATATTACATGCAAGGTCAAACTAAGAGGATAAAAACCCAAGAAAGCCACTGGCTTATTTCAATTGGGGTCCTTGATTTTCAATTCATCGTTACATGTAAGACAGACATAAGAAAAGAACTAGTACTATCTACATGATAATACAGACAAATAACTATTACTATCTACAAGATAAACGTACATCCATCATGGGAAGAACAGTACAACAAAACATAAGGTATGTACAGCGGGTAGGACAGGTGGGGACATACACCACAGGTGGGGGCGGGGGACAAAACACAAAGTATGTACAGTGGGTAGTTCAGGTCTTTTAATCTGATTTTTGTTTTAGAGGGTCCAGTTACGGATTGCAGCCTCCTGTAAATGTTTTTTGAGAGTGGTTTTGAAGGTGGGCAGTGTTTTGCACTCCTTTAAGATTATAGGAAGGGCGTTCCACATCTTTACTGCATAGTTTGCAAACGAGTTTAAACCCTTGTTTGTGGTGCAACGCGGTTGAACGTGGTTCGTGGAGCTTCCTCTGGTGTTGTAAGTGTGGACGTTGTTCACTTTTTGGAAGTATGTTGACAGGTACTTGGGTGTCTTTGTGGTGTAGCGTATCTTGAAGACTAGGCCCAGTGCAAGCTGCTGCACTCTGTCAACTACTCGTAGCCAATCAAGGCTCAAAAAATGAGCAGCGGTTAGATGTGTCCTAGGGTTGAGGCCTAGTAGAAGCCTAACTAGTTTATTTTGGGCTGTCTGGAGTCTTGTTTTATGGGCCTTTGTGGTTCTATAGTACCATGATGTTACGGCATAGTCGAAGTGACATTGAATGAGAGCTCCTGATAGGGTCCTCAGTGTGTTTTTACTGACAAGTGAGGATATCCTGTACAAGAATCTAGTTTTATGGTTCACTTTTTTGATTACTTTTGCTGCCATTTTATCTCCGGAAAGATTTGCCTCTAAGATGGAGCCCAGGTATGTAATATCCTCTTTTCTTGTGATATTAATGTTACCCACTTTTATTTTAAAAATTTCAGCCTTTCTGAGTTTAGATGGGGATCCGTATAGGATGGTTTCAGTTTTACCTAGGTGTATTGATAGTTTATTGTCAGCTAGCCAGATGCAGATTCTACTCAGTTCAGTGCTTAGCGCTTTTTCCACCTGCAATATGTCCCTGTCAGAGACCAGCAGAGCCGAGTCATCCGCGAACAGGAACAAATTGCAATTGCATGCTGATGACATGTCATTCACATATATTAGGAACAGTAAAGGTCCCAAAATGCTTCCTTGTGGAACGCCGCAGGTCACTGGGAGGGGGGGGGACAGTGTTCCGTTCACACTAACCACCTGTTCCCTCCCCTCTAAGTAGGATTGCATCCAGCTCACCGATGTTCTATCGAACCCAATTGCTTTCAGTTTATCTAACAATATGTGGTGATCTACTGTGTCGAAGGCCTTCTGGAGGTCCAGCATGACCATGCCGCAGTACTTGCCCGAGTCCACCTCATGGTTGATGTGGTCGTTCAAATAGAGAAGGCATGTGTCAGTGGAATGGGATGTTCTGAATCCTGATTGAAATTCATACATCAGCTTTTTTTCGGTAAGGTACCTATCGACCTGTTCATAAACTATTTTTTCCATAAGTTTCGAGATGGAATTAAGAATAGAAACAGGTCGGTAGTTGCCTGGGTCTAATTTGCTTCCTTTTTTATACAGTGGGGTTACCCTTGCTATTTTAAAGTCAAGGGGGACGTGTCCCTGTTTGATGGAGAGGTTTATTATGTGGGTGATGATTGGGGTAATGGAGGCAGCTGAGTCTTTTAGAAATCTGGCTGGAATATTGTCATGGCCCGTGGCCTTTTCTGAGTGTAGAGCGCCTAGCTTTTTAAACACCTCATCGTTTGACACCATGGAGAGTTTAAAATCATCATTGCTTACACCCAGTTTATTGTAGAACTCACGGATGTGCTCTACACCATAACGCCCTGAGTGGGGTGGTAGATTGTTAACTAATTTAGTGGCTATGGTTGTAAAGAAAGTGTTTAAGCACTTAGCCACATCCAGCTTGTCGGTAAGGAGAGAATCACCAGATTTTATGCTGATGTTTGTAGACCTGGTTTTGAGTTTTTGACTGCAACCTAGTTGGCTATTAAGTAGCTTCCAAAGGTCACGTGGTTTGTTTAAGTTTTCTTCGATTTTGTTATCGAGGTATTCTTTCTTAGCAGATTTGGTCATGGTAATTACCTGATTGCATAGTTTGTTGCATTGTTTTTTAATTTTCTCAAAGTGGGTTTTGTGATCTTCGTTTATGTGTTTCACTAATTTTGATTTGCATTTTTGAACTTCAGAGCATTTTAGGTCTCTGACTTTCATAGCATTTAGAATGTCCGAATTCATCCATGGTTCCGATCGGGTTTTAACCCTGGTGGTTCTCATGGGGGCTATACTGTCAATAATATTTAGGAATTTGGTTTTGAAACCTAGCCATGCCTCTTCAACCTGTGTGCATTTTAGTTCATCAAACCAGTCTTGATTCTCCAGTTTATGGTTTAAGGCCTCACTAGAATAGGATTTAAGGGATCTAGTGGTTACAGTTTTATGACCGCCAGCCTTGGGTTTATGTTTTTTACGAGTGCAAAAGATCATGTAATGATCACTTAGCCCACATACAATAACCCCACTCTTGGAGATTTTGGACTCATCCGATGTTAGAATGAGATCTATGGTGGTTTGAGTAGAAATACACACCCTAGTGGGTTTGGTAATTTGTTGACGGAGACCGTGTAATTCAGAAAACCTAGTGAAGGATTTGAAAACGGATGCTTCATTTCTGAGCATGTCCGTGTTCAAATCTCCAATAAGAATCTTTTCCACACATTCAACGTCATCCATGCACCCCTCAAGAATATCATAGAAATCATTCTGATCGGGAGGTCTGTAGATAGTACCAACCAGCACCGGTTTTGCTTTGTTAAAGATAATTTCAACCCAAACAGATTCTAATTTGTCATGTTTCAGGTCATCACGGGTGTTAAAGATAATATCGTTGTGAATGTACATGCAGACACCACCCCCATACCTGTTTCTGTCGTTTCTGATGACTGTGTAGTTAACTATTTCAATCTCTGGGTCTTTGATGGATTCATCAAACTTGGTCTCAGAGAAGCTCAAAATATGAACCTTGCTGTCATGGAACATTTCTCTGATTTGGTCCAGTTTAGGCACAAGACTGTTCACATTAAGGTGAACAATATGCAGGCCCTTGCTGCTGTGTCCAAATAGAGAGATTATGTCCTTGACTTGGAAATAGTCACAATTCTGGTCATCGTCACGTTGAGGATTGGGGGGTGGGGGGGGGCGCCCATTGTTCAACGGTTTCGTTGTAGTGTCTCCGGGTGGAGAAGGGGGGGGTCGTCGTCGGGTGGGGGAGGGAGGGGGGAGGGGGGGGTTCGTCACCGGGTGGGGGAGGCCTCTGTGTTCGTCACCGGGTGGTGGGGGGGGGTTCTTCACCGGGTGGGGGAGGCCTCTGTGTTCCCTGGATAGCTGGTGGAAGATAGGTGGGGGGGTAATGTTATTAGCATATCTACCCATTGTTTTGCTAGCCACGTCTGAATCCTGGAAGTCTGCTGTTGCCGGCAAACTAACCGGTTTGTCGACAATGGCGTCAATGTCTATGCTCGTAGCATTTGCCTGGGAAAGATATACTTGTTCTCTGGCTAAACGTGAAGCCCGCCTGGTTGAGACTGGTCCGGGATTCAGCTGAATGTCTCCCGAGAGCAGTAGATAGAGCCATATCACGGTTCTTCGGTCCATTCTACCTGTCGGGGGCTTGTTCCTTCTCGTCCGGTCCGCAGTCAGCGTCGTGTGGATGGTTGTTGCTCCGAAGCCCAAACATTTCTTTGCGGCGTGGAGATAAAAGTCGCTATGTGTCTCACCCTTTCCAACAAAGTTTGACTCCTTCTCCATAAGATGCAAGTTCTGTGGTGATTTGATGTACAAATCCGTAATCCATAGAAGGAACAGAAGAAAATGTGGTATAATCCTCGCCGTTGCGCCCGAGCGCTGATAGATGCGACCACTCATGATGACTGCTGACCCGGAACTGCATACATTACTGATAATCGGGGAAAGAATGAAAGCATGAATGTGGAAAAGAAAGAATGAATGTGGAAAACAATGTGGAAAAGAAAGAATGAATGTGGAAAACAATGTGGAAAAGAAAGAATGAATGTGGAAAAGAAAGAATGAATGTGGAAAACAATGTGGAAAAGAAAGAATGAATGTGGAAAAGAAAGAATGAATGAGGAAAAGAAAGAATAAATGTGGAAAACAATGTGGAAAAGAAAGAATGAATGTGGAAAAGAAAGAATAAATGTGGAAAAGAATAAATACATATAGAAATGTATTGCGGTATACTGTGTGTATTTGTATGTGTATTTGTTCATACATTCATTTATGTGTCTATATATTTATTGTTAATTTTCGCAGACTTGGTCCTCCATAGTGTTTGGTTGGTGGTGCCTCTTGCTTAGGTGTTGCAGCCTCTGGGGCCTTTCAGAAAAGGTGTGTATATACTGACAGATCATGTGACACTTAGATTGCACACAGGTGGACTTAATTTCACTAATTATGTGACTTCTGAAGGTAATTGGTTGCACCAGAACCTTTTAGGGGCTTCATAACAAAGGGGGTGAATACATATGCACATGCCAATTTTCAGTTCTTTATTTTTTTTTAATTCTTTTTTATATATATATTTCTCATTTCATTTCAAAACTAAGACTATTTTGTGCAGATTCATCAAATAAAATTCTGATTAAAAAAACATTTAAATTACAGGTTGTAATGTAACAAAATAGGTAAAAAGCCAAGGGGGGTGAATACTTTTGCAAGGCACTGTATATAACCATATAAACATGTGTGTATGTACATAACCATATAAACATGTGTATATATCCATATCAACATGTGTGTATGTATATATCCATATAAATATGTGTGTATGTAACATTATAAACATGTGTGTATGGATATAACATTATAAACATGTGTGTATGTATATAACATTATAAACATGTGTGTATGTATATAACATTATAAACATGTGTGTATGTATATAACCATATAAATATGTGTGTATGTATATAACATTATAAACATGTGTGTATGTATATAACCATATAAATATGTGTGTATGTAACATTATAAACATGTGTGTATGTATATGTATATAACATTATAAACATGTGTGTATGTATATAACATTATAAACATGTGTGTATGTATATAACATTATAAACATGTGTGTATGTATAGGCTATAACCTATAAACACTGTGTGTAAGTATATAAACTCCTCAAAAAAAGTTCGGAAACGTTATTTCTGTCGATTATTCCTCCCCTTTAATAATACCAATTGGTATTGTATTTTATATCGTTGGAAAGCCTGATTAGAATACCAACAGAAGAATATTGCATGGGATTTTGGCGAATGTTTTGGGCCGCTACCCACACGTTTAGCTGTGTAACTCATTCCACAAATGCATTATCCTTACAAGTTGTACCTCGTTGTAAAGGTGACTAATCAGGCTTTCCAACGATATAAAATACAATACCACACGCCGTATCAGCAAGGGCAGTGCTTGAATACAGCTGCAGTAATAACACTTTTATCTATCTATTTATTCATTGTCTTATTATGCATTTTTTTAATGCTGTATGTAAAGCACTTTGAATTGCCCCTGTTGTATGAAATGTGCTGTACAAATAAACTTGCCTTGCCTCTGTACCTCTCTCTCCTCCTCTCTCTCCTCCTTTCTCTCTCCCCTCCTCTCTCTCCCCCCCTTCTCCCACTCCCCCCCCCTCATCTCTCTCTCTCTCTCCTCTCCCCCCCTCCTCCTCTCCCCCCCCCTCCTCCCCTCTCTCCTCCCCCCCCCCTTCTCCCCTCTCTCCCCCCCCCCCCCTCCTCCTCTCCCCTCTCCTCCCCCCCCCCCTCCTCCTCTCCTCCCCCCCTCCTCTCCCCCCCCCCCTCTCCCCTTCCCCCCCTCCTCCCCTCTCTCCTCCCCCCCCCCTTCTCCCCTCTCTCCTCCCCCCCCCCCTCCTCCTCTCCTCCCCCCCCCCCTCTCCCCCCCCCCCCCCAGGCTGCTGGTCAGAGAGGACAGAGGTCCACCGGGCGTGTGCGGAGGGGGAGGGGGCCCGTCTGCAGCAGCTGATCCGGGGGGGGGCCTCGGTCAACATGGTGGCGGTGGACTCTGTCACCCCCCTGCACGAGGCCTGCGGCAGGGGCCAGACGCACTGTGTTAGACTGCTGCTGGAGGCGGGGGCTCAGGTGAGGGGGGGGGGGACACTGTGTTAGACTGTTGCTGGAGGCGGGGGCTCAGGTGAGGGGGGGGGACACTGTGTTAGGCTGCTACTGGAGGCAGGGGCTCAGGTGAGGGGGGGGACACTGTGTTAGACTGCTGCTGGAGGCGGGGGCTCAGGTGAGGGGGGGGGACAGGTGAGGGGGGGGACAGAAGCACCGTGTTAGACTGCTGCTGGAGGTGGGGCCTCAGGTGGTGGGGCCCCACCACTACCCCACCACTACCCTGATCCGGTTGTGTCCTGTGGCTTGACCCTTGAGGCTTGTTACCAAGGACGACAGACGTCCTGTTGCAGTCCACAGACCCTGAAGTGGTTGTGTGTCGGTGCAACATTCCGTCATTCCTCCAGCCCACCAGTAGATGGCTCCAGTTGTTGCGTGGATGAAGCGTCGCCCGTGTCACAGAAGCGTGTGTGTTGGAGCCAT
>NC_137678.1:11037542-11047568 GCF_963989245.1 Nansenia antarctica
AAATGAAATGATTCCATTTCTTGACAGAAGTGAGTGTGCGTGTGTACGTGTGTGAGAGAGAGTGTATGCGAGTGTGTGATAAATAATAATAATAATAATAATAATAATAATACATTAGACTTATATAGCGCTTTTCTAGACACTCAAAGACACTTTACAAACTGAAAAGATTGAGTAGTAAAATAAAAAGAAACCCCCCCCAAAAATAAAAAAATAAAAGAAAGTATAGCGGTCTAATTAATTTTTAGATTACTAAATCTAAATCTAAGTGTCTTTGTAGGACAATCTGCTCTGTATACTGCAATTACACCTAGAGTATTAACTACTACTATTATTAATGTAATATATTACTAATACTACTACTATGTAATACTATGTAATACTACTACTACTACTACTACTACTAATGTAATACACTACTATTAAATGTAATATATGCAGTGTGTTTGCACGCATGTTCTAGATAGTATACTGCTTGTAAAGACTACATCTCCCATCATGCCCTGCTGTTTCCTGTCCCCAGGTAACCCCCTGAGTCTGCAGCACCTGAGCAGAGTGGCGCTGAGGAGGATGCTGGGTACCAGAGCCGTGGAGGTCATAGGTCAACTGGACATCCCCAAGCTCATCATCAGCTACCTGTGTTACCGCTGAGGAGGAGAGGAACAGAGACTGAACCTTTTTAATCCAAACACACATTTGATCAAAAACACTTATAGTCTGGAATATGTATATACACACATGTTTATATGGTTATATACATACACACATGTTTATATGGATATATACATACACACGTTTATATGGATATATACACATATTTATATGGTTATATACATACACACGTGTTTATATGGTTATATACATACACACATATTCATATGGATATATACATATATACACGTTTATATGGATATTTACATACACAGTAACAACTATATCCAGGCCCGTCACTATGGGCGGGCCTCAGGGGGCCAGGCCCGCCCACAGACGTGCTGGTGCCCCCCCAACTGGCGGCCAGATATTAAATTATTATTATTATTATTTGTTTTATTATCATTAATCTTCTATATTTTATGTTAAATTAAGACATTAAAATTGAGAAACAATAGTGTGTTTTTCATTTTGTTGGAAGGGATTCTAGTGACAACCAATCATTTGAAAAGAAGTTTAAATATTGCACGTTACTGCATGCTGCTGCTACCGCCATTTCAGCTGTGTGAGCCGACGTTGAGCAAAGTCAGTGCTTTTTGTAGTAACGTTAGGCCTGCCTAGATGGATATACGAAAGTGGATTAAATCCTCGAAAGGTGCAGCTGCACCCAACCCCAATGGACAGAGAGATAGCACCAGCAGTAGCGACTGTGGGCCTGACACTAGTAGCACCCCGACTGCTACTACTAGCAACGTGACCCTTGCTGCTAATGTTAGCCCCCCGACTATTACTAGCACTAACGTGAGTTTAGCTACTAGCCCACCGACGAATGTTAGGGCTAGCCTTGCTAGCCCCCCGATGACTACTGTTCCTGTTGGATTAGTGGTGGAGCCGGATGACCTTGGAATGGACCAGCCTAAACAGGTTATTTTGAGCAAATATCCAGTCAGAATGTTTGGTGCAAAAAACGATCATTGGCCTGAAGCTGGAACAGGGACTGGCTTGAGTATTCTCTGAAAAAGGACGCCGCGTTTTGCTACGCATGCAGGAAATGTAGGGTAGTGCAGCGAATTCAGGGTAAATGTGATTTGTGTATAACGTGTTCAATGATGAGGATTGATGTATCTGGCTGATCCTATGAATGAATGAATGGTCTTTATTGTCATTAATATAGTACAGGTACCATACAACGAAATTTGGGAGGGGGGGGCTCCCCTGGTGCCGCATGCGGCTCTTTTGCCCATCTTCAGTGTCTCCCTGTGGCCTTGACCACAAATGGAAATTAACAACGATTATTTATTTTTTACGTTGCCGCGTCTCTCTCCTTGAACTACAACTCCCTGTTTACGCTGTAATGTTGTATGAGGGCCAATAGGATTCGGATATGTTGGCACATGACTAGTATTATACATTTTGACTGGACCCAACATGAGACTGGATGTGACAGGTTTTTTTCAAGAGTAGACCTATATCCACAGGGATTGACGAAGTGCTGCGGCAGGCAAAGCAAGAAACTATCCACATAGATTTATATACAGACATCGGCGACGCACATCGATGAACGGGAGCTTCCCAGTGAGCGCTATTTGCCTACTTTTAAATGCAAAAAGCGGCTTGTCTTTAGCTCAAACCGTTTCAGAATTATGAACTTCTAAAGAAGGTATGATATTTGGGAGCGCCGGCGTTCCTGTGGGTCTGAGAGGGTTTAACTTAAAATAGTGAAAAGAGGACGAGGGAGGCTAGTTTTCATTTGGTACTGGAGTCTACAGTCTGTAGATTTGTCTATTTTTTGGCTGACGATCTCTTGGTTTGCTCACTTCCTCCGGATGAAATTACAAACTTGACCATATTTTTTCTCAGGCTAGTATAACCAGATAAAAGTATCAACCCACCTGTTAAAAGGCACCAGAATACACGAAATTGCATCTACTGTAGTGCCGGAGGAAAAAGGAAAGACGTAGGCAACGTAATGATAACTGTTTAATCAAAATAACAACTTGTACTCTCAGTACAGGACCAGAAAATAGATCACCAAAACTGTTGTGTCTAAACAGGAAGTTGCAACGTGAATAATCCTCCCCTCTGCCCCTAGTGCCAGAACTGGTTCCCTCCCACTACACAACCAACAGTAAGAGGAGAACATGAACCCATAATGTAGTCACTACACCAGCCCCCCCAGTGTTCACCTCAATATTGGAAATCCTCACGGCGAGGAGGGCGTATGGCCCGGCCCCTACGATCGTAGGTAAAGTCAGGAGGTGCGGGAGGAGGTGTGACATCGCCCATCACGTCCTCCTGCAGGGAAGGACGGGGGGCAGTGACGATCGGGGGCTCGCGAGCTGCGGGGGGTTGTCGGGGTCGGAGGGGGGAATGGCCAGGGCGCGGCAGGGGAGGTAGGACTGGAGGCCGGCCTCTGCGCGGTGGCAGGGCCAAGTCCAGGGGCAGTTCAAGGTCCAAGTGGGCCGGTTTGAGGCGATCAACGGACACACACTCAGGCCTACCCCCCATGTCAACCATGAAGTTCTTGGCTCCGGCCTCGATGACACGGAAAGGCCCGTCATAAGGAGGACGTAGTGGAGTCCTGTGGCCATCATGACGAATGAAAACGAACCTCGCTGAGTGCAGCTCCGGGGGCACCCTCGAAGTAGGGACACCATGCTGCGTAGTCGGGACCGGGACGAAGGTCCTGGCGCTGTCCAGCAGGGAGGCGCGCTGAGCGGCGGCGGACCAGGGCTCCGTTGACTTGGGAATGAAGTCACCGGGGACCCGCAGCGGCTGTCCAAACACCAGCTCAGCGGACGACGACTGGAGGTCCTCCTTAGGCGCTGTCCTGAGCCCCAGCATGACCCACGGCAGCTTGTCAAGCCAGTCGCTGTCCGTGAGGCTGGCTCGAAGGGCGGCCTTCATGGATCGATGGAAACGCTCACAGAGCCCGTTCGCCTGCGGGTGATAGGCGGTTGTGCGGTGGAGCTTGACCCCCAGATTCTCCGCCACCGCTGCCCACAGCTCTGAAGTAAACTGTGAGCCACGGTCAGAGGAGAGATCAGCAGGGGTGCCGTAGCGGGAGACCCACACCGCGATGAACGCCCGGGCCAGGTCGGGGGCTGTCGTTGAGGAGAGCGGAACTGCCTCCGGCCAGCGAGTCGTCCTGTCCACCATGGTAAAGAGATAGGTGTATCCGTGCGAGGGGGGCAGCGGCCCTACCAGGTCCACGTTTACATGATCGAACCTCCGCTCAGGCACAGAGAACTGCTCCAGGGGGGCCTTGACGTGTCGATGCACCTTGGCGCGCTGGCAGGCGATGCACGTGTCTACCCAGGCCCTCACATCCCTCTTGAGCCCATGCCAGACGAATTTCTCTGACACCAGCCGTGAGGACGGTTTCCTACCAGGGTGAGACAAGCCGTGTATCGCCTCGAAGGCGGGGCGCCTCCAGTTGGCGGGGACCACCGGTCGTGGCTGACCCATGGAGACGTCGCACAGGAGCGTGGCCCCTGCGTCACCGAAAACCACCTCTTCTAGGCGCAGTCCTGTGTCCGACAACTTGAGAGCCTGGACGGCGGGGTCGGCGGCCTGGTCTGCAGCCATGCGCGCGTAGTCCAAACCCAGTTGGACCGCACCAACCACCGCCCTGGAGAGACAATCCGCGACCTGGTTGGACTTCCCAGCAACGTGCTGGATGTCCGTGGTGAACTCGGATATGTAGGCGAGCTGGCGCTGTTGGCGGTCGGACCACGGCTCCGCCACCTTGGACATGGCGTGCGTGAGTGGCTTGTGGTCCACGTAGGCCGTAAACTCGCGGCCCTCCAGTAAAAAACGGAAGTGTCTGACAGCAAGCCACAGCCCGAGGAGCTCCCTGTCGAATGTGCTGTACCTTTGCTCTCTGGGAGACAGCTGGCGGCTGAAGAATGCAAGAGGCTGCCAGGCGTCCCCAACCCACTGTTCGTACACCGCTCCCACAGCAAAGTCAGAGGCGTCCGTGGTGAGAGCAGTGGGTGCCGAGGGCGAGGGGTGGGCCAACATGGCAGCGCGGGCCAGGGCCGCCTTGGTGTCCTGAAAGGCTTTGACACGCTCCGCCGTCCAGTCCACCGGCTGCTTCAGAGTCTTGCCCTTCTGGGCATCGTACAGAGGCCGCAGGATGTGAGCGATGTGGTGGAGGAAGCGATAGTAGAAGGTTACCATCCCGATGAACCCCTTGAGCTCGCTGATTGTGCTGGGGCGCGGGAAAGCAGCGACAGCTTCCACCTTCGAGGGGAGGGGGGTCACCCCCTCTGCGGAGACCCGGTGCCCGAGAAAGTCGATGGTGTTCCGTCCGAACTCACACTTCGCCGGATTGACAATCAGCCCATGTTGGCTGAGCCGTGTGAAAAGGGCCCGGAGGTGGGACAGGTGCTCCTCCTCCGTGGTGCTTGCGACGAGGATGTCATCCAAGTAGACGAAGAGGAATGGTAGGTCCCGGAGCACCGAGTGCATGAGGCGTTGGAAGGTCTGCGCCGCGTTCTTCAGGCCGAACGGCATCCGCAGAAACTCGAAGAGTCCAAATGGCGTGATTACGGCCGTCTTAGGGACGTCCTCGGGGTGCACCGGCACCTGATGGTACCCCCGTACCAGGTCCACTTTGGAGAAGAAGCGTTTGCCTGCCAGGTTCGCTGAAAAGTCCTGGACATGTGGGACCGGGTAGCGGTCAGGCTTGGACGCGTCGTTGAGGCGGCGGTAGTCCCCACATGGGCGCCACCCGCCGTCTGACTTAGGGACGATGTGCAGGGGAGACGCCCAGGGGCTGCTCGAGCGCCGAACGATGCCCACCTGCTCCATATGCGCAAACTCCGCCCTGGCGATGGCCAGCTTCTCCGGGTTGAGGCGCCTGGCCCTGGCGTGGAGGGGAGGCCCCTCGGTCTCGATGTGGTGCTCCACTCCGTGTTTCACCGTGGGCGCGGAGAAGGTGGGCTTGGTAAGGTCGGGGAATTCGGCGAGCAGCCGAAGGTACTGGTCACTTTCGGCGAGCGTATTGGACCACCCGCTGTAGACCGCCTCCCCCTGCGTACAGGCGAAGGAAGCGAAAGTCTGTGAGTTGACCAGGCGCCTGTTCCCCACGTCCACCAAAAGGTTGTGGGCGCACAGAAAATCCGCACCAAGGAGGGGAAATGTGACAGCCGCTATGACAAAATCCCACGAAAAGCATTGCCCTCCGAAGCACACGTCCACCGCCCTAGTGCCATAAGAGCAGATAGGTGTGCCGTCCGCGCCCGCCAACTGCGGACCACGCTCCTCCTTCGCCACATCCGATCTCTCTGCCGGAATGATGCTCCACTGGGCACCTGTGTCACAAAGGAAACTGCGACCAGAGGCGGTGTCTTGTATGAAGAGCAGCCTGTTGGTGACGCCAGCGCTCAGGGCCACTACTGAGTGCCGGCCCCGCCGTTTCCCGTCGGTCTGAAGGTGCAGGGTGAGCGGCACCGTTTGGCCTTGGCGCCAAAAGTGGCGTGGTAGAAACAATGGCCCGCAGCGTTACCCTGCTGGCCAGAAGGTCTGGCGTCATCCTTCGCTCTCCTGCGACGGTCGGGTGGCGGGGCGGCCGCGGGAGCGAGCAGGTCGGGGGACCGTTGAGGCATCGCCAAGACGAACCGGTCCGCCTCCCTGGCCAGGGCGCGGGGCTCCATGATGGCGGTGTTGGCCAGCGCCATCCTAACTTGAGCTGGCAATGTGCGCATGAACAGCTCTGTAAAGAGGATCATGGGGTCTTCTGTACCGAGCAGGTTTAGCATCCTCTCCATGCGCGCAGAAGGCCTCTCGTCACCCAAGTCCGACATGGCAAATAGGCGACGCACCCTCTCCGCAGTGGACAGTTCAAATGTCTCTAGAAGCAGGGCCTTGAGGCGCTCATATTTGTTCGTCGTCGGGGGAGCAGACAAAAAACCTACCACTCGAGCTGCGGTGGAGCTGCCCAACATTGCCACAGCATGGTTGTACCGGTCGTCGTCGTCATCGATGTCACTTTTGTTGAAATGTGCCTCTACAATAGCAAACCATGCAGCAGGCGTTGAGTCCCAGAACTCTGGTAGCTTGAGAGTGGGAGTGTGCGCACCACGCGTTACCCTGACAGGGGATGGTGATGGCTGCCGCTGGTTTGAACGTCTTCCTCGCCCGGACATTTTGCAGGATTGTAATGTTCGTTCGCTGGTTTTTGTACACAATTACGTTAACAAAAATCCACGTCGGGGTCACCAGTGTAGTGCCGGAGGAAAAAGGAAAGACGTAGGCAACGTAATGATAACTGTTTAATCAAAATAACAACTTGTACTCTCAGTACAGGACCAGAAAATAGATCACCAAAACTGTTGTGTCTAAACAGGAAGTTGCAACGTGAATAATCCTCCCCTCTGCCCCTAGTGCCAGAACTGGTTCCCTCCCACTACACAACCAACAGTAAGAGGAGAACATGAACCCATAATGTAGTCACTACACCACTCTGTTAAAATAATGTTTTGGGGGAACCCCCCAGACCCCCTTTACGCTATCCTAGTGTTTCACTTTTGTAAAGCACAATACGTTTGCATTCGGTTGTATGCATATGCTGTATAAATAAATATATTTGACTACCAGCAAGACACCGCAGCAATCGTATCTAGAACAAATGCAGAGATTGTATGAGCCCCGCTGTCAGTGAGCAATGAGAGCGTCAAGCACAGCCTTTCCATAGAAGTACATCGCTCCCTGTCTAACGTATTTAACGTTACATGTTTTAAGGCTGATCTGTGCATGATAGTGCTGCATTTTGACATAATTCTTATCACATTTCCCCGCATTGAGCTGTATACCGGCACTTATTAAAGTGAAGTGCTCTTATGACACTTAACTCCTCCTACTGTCGCCGCTCGTTCCTGGTCTGTTGTGTATAATGGAGAACGTATCCTACCCGAACCTATTCATAGCTTTCATGTGACGTCACAGCATAGTGGAAACGCCCACCTGACGGGCAAAAGGCACTTTTTGCGGGCAAAACCCACGGGCAAAACCCACTTTTTGCGGGTTAATAACTTTGATTTCCCGTGGGTTAGGAAAATAATTCCAACGTGTCCGGATAGAGTAGAAGACAGGGAATCCAACACTATTTGAATGGAGTCGATCCTCCACTCCTATCACCGTGGACACAGCAAGGAGCGAATTCCCGGATATAAATATTCCCTCGCCTCGCTGACAGCGGGAGTTGGGAGTTTCGTCCAGCAGCCGGTGAACGCCCGGTTGATCGAGTTTCATATTAAAAGTATATCTTCTCGGGGTGTCAGCGCGGTGGTTAAGTACTCAAAATGACCGTATACTGATGGTGAATTTAGCAATAATAGTCTTATGTTTGTACCACCTCCATAACCGGTGTTATTCACGGGAAAAGCCGGTCAAGGAGGCACCCTTTGCAGGTCAATAACTTTGATTCTCCGGGGGTTAGGAAAATAATTCCAACGTGTCCGGATAGAGTAGAAGACGGGGAATCCAACACTATTTGAATGGAGTCGATCCTCCACTCCTATCACCGTGGACACAGCAAGGAGCGAATTCCCGGGTAGAAATATTCCCTCGCCTCGCTGACAGCGGGAGTTGGGAGTTTCGTCCAGCAGCCGGTGAACGCCCGGTTGATCGAGTTTCATATTAAAAGTATATCTTCTCGGGGTGTCAGCGCGGTGGTTAAGGGCTCAAAATGACCGTATACTGATGGTGAATTTAGCAATAATAGTCTTATGTTTGTACCACCTCCATAACCGGTGTTATTCACGGGAAAAGCCGGTCAAGGAGGCACCCTTTGCAGGTCAATAACTTTGATTCTCCTGGGGTTAGGAAAATAATTCCAACGTGTCCGGATAGAGTAGAAGACAGGGAATCCAACACTATTTGAATGGTGTCAATCCTCCACTCCTATCACCCAGTGGCGGGCGGTGCATTTCACACCTAGGCCTTCAGTGATGTCCGACACATTCCTACCTGAATTATTCTACCTCTTAATACCATCGTTATGACGCCATGGCTCTAGAAACTAGACAGAAACACAGTATAACCGGGCGTTGCATCACCTTAACATAGTCAGACAAGTACAACAGAGTTATATTAATATTTCCGAAGCATTTTTAATCAATAAATCCGCATTTACAATGAAGAGTGTTAAACTAACATCTTTAAGATCGCTACATTACCCACGTCTGTCGTCTCGTCCACCATAATAGCGACAAAGGGTGCCTTTTTAATCTCCATTTTGATCTCTTCTCCCATCACTTGAGCAATAGCAAAAATCAGGTCGTTTTGTATTTTGCCTGACGTCCCAGTAAACACTTTGTTTGTGGACAGGTGGTAATGTAAATCTGGGTTGTTTTCAGCCAGAAAAGAAAGAAGCTCAATGTAGTTTCCTCTGTTCGTGTCCCCTAAATGAAAGTTATTGTTTACCCAAAAACAGGACACAATCGATCAGTATTATCGATCAGTCAACGAAAGCTTTCGTTGTGATGCTCCGTTTCCCTGCGCACTTTCAAAAGTTTCACATCTACCGGCATAGTTACTCATCTCAATAGTGAATATCAATAGTGCGTATCCAATCAAAAGACGTGCTGGGTGCTGACATCATTGAGCCTTACAGCAGGCGCCGTTGTTGCTTTTGCTCGCATCTACGTAGGTTTACTAGGTACGCCACAGGTTTTCTCGTTCCAACGTTAAGTTACAGGTCGAATCCGCGGCACCGTTTAATGTGCAGGCGGGCAGATTTTTGAGCCCCCTAGCAACACATTTTGATTGGATAAAAGCTCTAACATAAAGGCCAGCCCTCCAAATCTCAATCGGAGACTGGAAGCAGCGCAACCAAGAGGAAAGCTATGAAATGAAGAGAATAGACTGGGGAATCATTAATACATATTTGTGGAAAAAATATATTAAAATAAAATGTATATTCTGATGATGTTTAGGCCAGCAGAGAAGGCCTTGCTGGCCCTGACGGCACACCACTGCTATCACCGTCGTGTATCTTGATAGTTCTTCATGAGTGAGGTGGTCTAAATAGTAGGCAGCCATGTTGAGCGATGTTGCTATGATACTTTTTGCCCGTCAGTTTGGTGGTTGCTAGGGAAGAAACCACGTGACTGAAAGCTATGAATATGGAACTTTTCAAATGCGTGCTGAGCCGAGCCGAACCGGTCTGGTCAATGGAAAAGCGCCATCAGACGTGGCTGTTTAAAGAGATGTGACGTAGCTAGGACATAGTGGGGAGATGAAGAGAGGAGACAAGGAGAGGAATCAAGGAGAGAGGAGATGAAGCGTTCTAACCCCCCTCCCTCCACAGCGTTCTAACCCCCCCACACACACACACAGACACATACACAGTTCCCCCCCCCCCGCTCC
>NC_137678.1:11055268-11187768 GCF_963989245.1 Nansenia antarctica
GTGCTTCGAGAAACTAGTCCGGGCCCACATAGTCACACGCCTCCCGCCCAACCTGGATCCATACCAGTTCGCCTACAGAGCCCACAGGTCCACAGAGGACGCCATCGCGACGACTCTCCACGCCACTCTATCCCACCTGGAGAGGGGAAACAGCTACGCGAGACTGCTCTTTGTGGACTTCAGCTCTGCCTTCAACACCATCCTTCCAGACAGGCTAGTGACCAAACTACTAGACCTGGGACTATCACACTCTATATGTGCATGGATCAATGACTTCCTGTCCGACCGCCCCCAGAGGGTGCGGGTGGGCTCCCACACCTCCACAGCCCTCAGACTCAGCACTGGGTCCCCCCAGGGCTGCGTGCTAAGCCCCATCCTCTACAACCTCTACACCTACGACTTCACCCCCGTCCACCCCAGCAACTCCATCGTAAAGTTTGCACCACCGTGGTGGGCTGCATCTCGTGGGGGGACGAGGCGGCGTACAGGGATGAGGTAGAGCAGCTGAGCAAGCTGTGCAAGGTTAACAACCTGCTGCTGAACCAGTCAAAGACCCAGGAAATCATCGTGGACTTCAGGAGGAAAAAATCTGAGGTCCAGCCCCTGCTCATCGACGGAGGGAGCGTGGAGAGAGTCTCAACCCTCCGATTCCTGGGGGTGCACATACAGGATGACCTGTCCTGGAAGAACAACACAGCAGCCATCATCAAGAAGGCACAACAGCGGCTCTTCTTCCTGAGAGTCCTCAGGAAGGACCACACCAGACAGGAGATACTGGTGGCCTTCTACCGCTGCGCAGTGGAGAGCATCCTCACCTACTGCATCTGCAACTGGTTCTCCAGCTGCACAAACGCAGAGAGGAATGCGGTACAGAGAGTCGTGAGAACGGCTCAGAAGATCACCGGCGCCCCCCTCCCCTCTCTGGAAGAGCTGTACAACACACGCTGCCTCAGGAAGGCCTCCAAGATCTCCAGAGACCCATCCCACCCTGGGTACGAACACTTTGCTCGGCTGCCCTCGAACAGGCGGTACAGGACCATGTTCGCAAGGACAAACAGACTGAAGCTCAGCTTCTACCCCAGGGCCATCCAGGCCCTGAACACAGCAAAGACCTAGGTTCTGGGCCCTGGACAGTCTGGATGGCAGCTGCTGGATTGAAAAATCAGGTGTAGTGCTGAGGCACAAATGTGTACATTTCAAGCCTGCAAACTGCGACACGTTAAATGAATGTGCAATAACACTATGTGCAATATGACAACCCTAGGGTACATAAGGTTGCAGAGAAATAGGAAATGTTAGAATAGGTATAGCATAGCATAGAGTACAGCACAGTGTTTTATCTGTACAGTATAGTATAGTGGATAGTGTACATAGCCTTTATTTATGTAAACCAGCTCCTTTCCCTTCTTGTTTTTTTTCTTGTTTTTTCTTTCCTAGCACCAGGGTAGCCCCCCCTCCCAAATTTCGTTGTTTGGTACCTGTACTATATCAATGACAATAAAGACCATTCATTCATTCATTCATACTACAACTACTACTACTACAACTACTACTACTTCTACTACTAATACTACTAACTACTACTACTACTACTACTACTACTACTACTACTACCACTACTACTACCACTACCACTACTACTACTACTACTACTACTACTACTACTACTACTACTACTACTACTACTACTACTACTACTACTACTATTACTATTACTACTACTATTACTACTACAACTATTACTACTACTAATTCATTTCTGTCATTTAGAGCTGAGGGGAGCAACAGAGAGACAGACAACAGGACAGCAACAGAGAGACAGACAACAGGACAGCAACAGAGAGACAGACAACAGGACAGCAACAGGGAGACAGACAACAGGACAGCAACAGAGAGACAGACAACAAGACAGCAACAGAGAGACAGACAACAGGACAGCAACATAGAGACAGACAACAGCAGAGGAGAGCAACAGAGAGACAGACAACAGGACAGCAACAGAGAGACAGACAACAGGAGAGGACAGCAACAGAGAGACAGACAACAGGACAGTAACAGAGAGACGGACAACAGGACAGCAACAGAGAGACAGACAACAGGACAGTAACAGAGAGACAACGGGAGAGGAGAGCAATAGAGACAGAACTGAATGCACTGAACCTTTTTTAAAATTCTTTGCATTATTAACACTGTTGTGTTATTGTGTTATTAAAGTGTTTAAGTGTTTTATGGTAAAGCATTATGAGTGGTGTGTGTGCAGGGTGCTGGTGAGTTGTATATTTTGGGGAGGGGGGAGGCTTGTGTATGGGGGCGGGGGGGTCCTCACACAAAGGAGTAGCCTAGGGCCACTGACCACCTTAATCTGCTACTGCCTATAGCTAATTAAAACTTGTAAGTCCCATCGCTGTGTGGGCATGATTCGCGCGTGCATGAGAAAATTTAGCACTGTTATTTTGGAGACCCCCACAGAGCTCAGCTTATAACTCGAACCCTGTTAGTAAGAGTCTATTAAAATGGAAGCCAAGTTTCTTAAACATGGCGA
The DNA here is from genome assembly GCF_963989245.1 of Nansenia antarctica. Classification (NCBI taxonomy): domain Eukaryota; kingdom Metazoa; phylum Chordata; class Actinopteri; order Argentiniformes; family Microstomatidae; genus Nansenia; species Nansenia antarctica. The sequence goes on from NC_137678.1 coordinate 11,057,811, forward strand.
AGACACAGCTATACTAGAACGAGGAGTAAGGAATAAATGGCGCTGGGCATTGATAGAGGAGAGTAGTGAGGGGAAGCCTTATGGACGTGGTGCCTCAAACTGAGGGAGCCAGGTGCTTGTTTCTGTACGCCGTGCTCAAAGAAACTCGTCTACGGCAGTATAGTATATACTATAGTATATATATATATATATATATATATATATATATATATATATATATATATATATAGTATAGTATATAGTATAGTAGTGGGAAGAAGGTTATTGCTCGACATGCCTCAGATCCCGGTCACCAAGCTTCGGTTCGAGCGCTTGCTCATACAACAACCTTGCCGGGAGCGACGGCGACAGGTATCTTCAATGACCGACCGTGTTTGCGAGCAAAAGATCTGAGTGTGCGCGTTTATAGCTGAACATGATCTGTCTTTCACAAAGGCTCAGCCACTCGTCGATTTGTGCAAGAAGCTATCAGAAGACAAAAATGCACTGACAAAGCTGTCCGTTTCCAATCAGCACGCCAGCTATTTAAACACACATGGCCTTTGTCCCGGAATTTAAAAAACGGCTGTGTGAAAAGCTTAAAAAAGCAACGTTTTCAATGAATATCGACGAAGCTACTAATATTAACATGGACAAAATCCTCAATGTCCGTGTTCGATTTTTTGATGATGATCTGGCGAAAGTAACAACACAACACCTAGCCAGCAGGAAAGTAAACATCACCAACTCGTCAGCCCTCATGCATGACTGGTCACTAGTCATCAGTATTCTACTTGATGGAGATCTATTGATCTATTGTTTTAGTGATAGTGGCTTAATAAGTGATGCAATCAGTTTGGCCTTAAGTGATGTAATCAGTTTGTGACCCCCCTCCCCAAGAAAAAGTTTCAGGCACAGGATTTTTTCCCACTTTAAGCCCTGCACACACACACACACACACACACACACACACACACACACACACACACACACACACACACACACACACACACACACACACACACATACACACACACACACACACACACACACACACATGCATACGAGGGGATGGAGGTGGGTTAAGGATCTATATATATGTCTATCTATTCTTGCCATTTAAAAAAAAGAATATCCTTTTTCTGTATTTTTTAATGATATATGTAAAGCACATTGAATTGATTGCCCCTGTTGTATGAAATGTGCTCTACAAATAAACCTGCCTTGCCTTGCCTGTACTGCCATGTGTTGTGTCTGGTCTCAGGGTGTTCTACCTGTTCTCTCTCTCCCAGATGGCCAGTGGTGAAGGGAGGATGCTGAGGGAGAGGCGTGAGGTCCAGCCCTCCGAGGATGAACAGATGAAGCGCAGGACGGCGGAGGAGAAAGCCCAGGGGGTAGGGTGACTCACTACACGCACAGGATGTTGATTTATATTTTTGACCCAGTCAGGATAAATCACAAATGTACACTTCTATCAACTGTGTGTGTGTGTGTGTGTGTGTGTGTGTGTGTGTGTGTGTGTGTGTGTGTGTTGCAGGAGAATACGTGGAGGTTACATGACCCGTACGCTACATTCAGGGAAGACAAGCCTCTGAAAATAGGTCAGGAAACCTCGTCCCTACACACGAATGTAGTCCACTCACACAACCTTGGTCAACAGACAATATTCACTTTGAGCACAGCGGGTTTGTGAATGCCTGCCTTCATTGTGTGTGTGTGTGTGTGTGTGTGTCCGTCCGTCCGTCCTCCTAGGTAAATGTTACAAGGTGCCTCAGGGTCTCAGCGATGAGGGCAAGAGGAAAAGGAAAGGCCCCACCGTGCTCCAAGACTTCTGGACCTGGTACACCGGCACCTGTGAGTTTGTTTGTTTGTGTGTGTGTTGGTCTTTCAATGTGTGTGTCGTCAATGAGTCTCCCGTGAGTGTGAGTTGGACAGACCATGTTAGGCTGTGAGTTGGACAGACAGAGCGTGTTAGGCTGTGAGTTGGACAGACAGACCGTTAGGCTGTGAGTTGGACAGACAGAGCGTGTTAGGCTGTGAGTTGGACAGACAGACCGTTAGGCTGTGAGTTGGACAGACAGAGCGTGTTAGGCTGTGAGTTGGACAGACAGAGCGTGTTAGGCTGTGAGTTGGACAGACAGGCCGTTAGGCTGTGAGTTGGACAGACAGACCGTGTAAGGCTGTGATTTGGACAGACAGACTGTGTTAGGCTGTGAGTTGGACAGACAGAGCGTGTTAGGCTGTGAGTTGGACAGACAGAGCGTGTTAGGCTGTGAGTTGGACAGACAGAGCGTGTTAGGCTGTGAGTTGGACAGACAGACCGTTAGGCTGTGAGTTGGACAGACAGAGCGTGTTAGGCTGTGAGTTGGACAGACAGACTGTGTTAGGCTGTGAGTTGGACAGACAGAGCGTGTTAGGCTGTGAGTTGGACAGAGAGAGCGTGTTAGGCTGCGAGTCCTGACCCATGCCCTCCTCTAGTTCCAGACGACCCCCCCGATCGCAAGCTGAAGAACGGACCGGAGTTGACAGGTAAACGGTCTCTGGGGTGCCTGGAACTGGTGTTGTGTTCCTGCTTGTGTCCTGCCTGGGCTGAGTAAGTCACGTCTCCTGTTCTGTTGCAGACCTGAACTACATTTATTTGGCTAAAATGAAAGAGAAGCTGAAGACACGGAAGAGGATCCTAAAGAGAACGGTGTGTGTGTGTGTGTGTGTGTGTTTCTGTACAGCTGTGGCTTACTATAAGTGTGTGTGCGCGTGTGTGTGTGTGTATTTCTGTACAGCTGTGGCTTACTATAAGTTTGTGTGTGTGTGTGTATTTCTGTACAGCTGTGGCTTACTATAAGTTTGTGTGTGTGTGTGTGTGTGTGTGTGTGTTGTGGTGACCACCACGTAGACCCGGTAAACACACCACCCAGACAGGAGACAACACAGCGCTAAAGTTTCAAAACCGCCCACTGGACGTATTTATTTAGGAAAAAAAGGAGAGTTACGGAGAAAGCAAAAAGGTCCAACTAAAACTCGCCTCCGGGCGGCTAACGGTGGAACTTAAGGTGCCTCAAGGGGAGGGCAAAAGGGTGGACTCAATTCCTCTCGGGGGGACACTCCGGTGTCCCGTCTCCGAGCTCCGGGGGGTATTTGGGCAGAGGGGCTGGTCGCTCCGCTATCGGCAGGCGGGCTCGCGCTCCCCCTACTCCCGGCTCTCTCTTTACTGTGGGAAACAAGACATACAATTAATCCCACCAGGCATTGATATTATCCGCCGTACCACGGCCCTCACCCATACGCGTGTCGTCGCGTAGCCTCTCGCTCCCTTTCTGACGCCTCCGCCTCCGCTTATCATTCCTCCACCCGTTCGCGCCGCAGGTGCTCCGCATTCCCGTAACGAGCCCTCGACCTGATGGAGTGATGTGCACCAGCCGGGTGTGATGGGCGTAGACTCCGTTAATGACGCGGCCCCTTAATCTATGCGGCCGCTGTCCAGGGTGCTGAAGGCCAGGTATACCCGGGGCTGCGTGCGGGTCACCACAGTGTGTGTGTGTGTATTTCTGTACAGCTGTGGCTTACTATAAGTGTGTGTACGTGTGTGTGTATTTCTGTACAGCTGTGGCTTACTATAAGTGTGTGTGTGTGATTTCTGTCCAGCTGTGACCTACTATATGTGTGCGTGCGTGTGTCTCCATGCTTATAAGTGTGCGTGAGTGTGTACTAACGGTGGCCTCTGGGGGTCTCAGGGTGTGTTTGTGTCAGACGAGGAGCTGAAGAGGACGTACCTGCAGCTGGACGAGAGAGAAGAGAGAGAGGGAGGGGAAGGAGGGGAGGACGCCCAGCCAGAGGGACTCAGACTCCACGACCACCAGGGTGAGACCTGGCACCCTGACCTTTGACCTTTGACCCACCCTGTAACCCCAGACCGTCCCTGGTCAACCCTGGTCAGCTGACCCCTCCTCACACCCAGCCTCAGCACCTGACCCAGTAGCGGGGCTGACGGCCGGTCTCTCTGGGTCCTGCTGTGGTCTCCGCTGCTGTCTGTCTGAGTTAGAGAAGGTTCCGGGTGTCAGTACAGTACTATTTACACTAGAGAAGAGATTTGGTGAGGCTGCATTCTCATTTGATGCACCCAAATTGTGGAATGCACTGCCAGTTTACATTAGGGATGCAACCTCAGCAAATATGTTTTAGTCAAGACTAAAAACCCATCTTTTTAACTCATTGACTGCCAAAGACGCCATTTGGCGTCTTATAAATTAGTAACGTTGACTGTTTTTTTTTTCTTTTTCGGGGATGGCCATATTGACGTCTTATACACCTGGTGTGTGAATTTCAGACTTGGGTGTAATGTATTTCTGCCCCAGATGGGGGCAGCAGTTCGATTTAGCTCAGATATAAAAGCTGAAGAAGAAGGCGTGTTGTGGGTTGTATGTGGAAAATGGCGAAAAGGTTAGCGAAAACGAGCGGAGACAAACATAAGCAGTATAAGCAGTTGACACTGGCACAGAGCTTGTCTGGCAGTGGATCTGCAAGGAGTGTGGTGCCGATCAGGTCAACTGCAAGCAGATCTGGTGCAGGAGATGCACAAAATGTTGCAGATGGTGAGAACCGGAGCAACGCGCAACGCTACACTTGTGGTAGCATTGCTGGACCATCGGAGCCACGTCGCCCCGACTCTTCAAACAGTTCAGAGTCGGAGGACGTAGAACCCGACCCTGACTCGTCGGATCGGCTAGCAGCAGGGAATCCTCTCCAGATCAGCGGGGATCCACGATCCAAGACAAAAATGCGAGTGTGAAAAGCAAAGGTAAACATATAATATATAGAAATATCATTACACTACACTACACTATTACACTACACTATTACACTATTACTATTACTATTACTATTACTATTACTATTACTATTACACTATTACACTATTACACTACATCATTACAAAGCAATAAAACATGCCTTTTGTATATATATTTGGTATAAAATGGTATATATTTCAATATTTTACAGTCCCTGAATCGAGCAGAGGACGTGCCTCAACCAGATGGTGTGCTGCAAGGAGACGGCTGTCTTCAGAGAAAGATGCTGGTTGGGGTCAGGGTGAGTGGCAACCCACAAAGGTTCCATTCACGGCAACCCCTGGACCCCAGAATGCTGCTGCAGAGCTGGAATCTGACCTGCCGGTTGATTTCCTGGAGCTGCTTATTACTGATGAGCTTCTGCAGCACATTGCAGATCAAACCAACCTGTATGCCCAGCAGTTTTTACAGGCACATCCCGACACTCTGCCACACTCCAGAGGGAGGTTATGGAAACCGGTGACAGTCCCAGAACTGAAACAATTCTTTGGACTCACTTTCATCACCGGTTACATAAAAAAGCCAAATCTAGAAATGTATTGGAGTGTGGATCAACAGGACGCCACTCCATACTTAAATAAAACCATGCCGAGGAACTACAACAATAATGCATCACAGGACGCCACAGATAAAATGTATAAAGTGCGTCCTGTTTTAGATTATATTGTAGCCAAATATTGTATATTGTAGAGCTGTATCAGCCCTTTGAAAGTATCTGCATTGATGAAGGAATGATGCAGTGGCGTGGCCGCCTATCATTTAAAGTGTATAACCCTCAGAAGCCGGTGAAGTATGGAATTAAATCCTACATACTGTGTGACTCTTATACTGGGTATTGTTTTAACATGAAGCCTTATGTTGGCCAGCATAACACACTCCCAGACACAGTGTTCTCCCTCCTTGACCGTCTCACAGGACACGGATACACACTGTACATGGACAACTTTTATAACTCTGTTCAACTGTGTGAGCAGTTGATCAAAGCCAACACCAACGTCTGCGGAACACTGCGAAAAAACAGGGGGGAACCGCAGATCATAAGGGAGCCGACAAAGACCGACTTGGGTGTGGAGGGGAGGCTGGTGCGGCACAATGGCAGGGTGCTGGTTATGGCATGGCAGGACAAGCGTCTGGTGAGGATGGTGACAACCTGCCACCATGACAGCATGCAGAGGGTGGAGGTGTGGCAGAAGGGGCAGAAGGAGAAGGTGGGTCAGCTCAAACCGGAGTGTGTTGTGGCATACAATGCCTGCATGAATGGGGTGGACAAACTTGACCAGAACATTGCATACTACCCATTCATTAGGAAAACACTCAACTGGTCAAAAAAGTTTGTGGCGTACTTGTTTCAGCTTTGTGTGTTCAATGCCTATGTGCGGTACAAGGCCAGGAACCCGGGGAAGTGCAAAACACACTTGGAGTTCATGAGGAGGGTGGCGAGGTCGTGGACTGAAAAAACCTATGTAGAGGAGGAGGAGGAGGAGGAGGAGAGAGGAGGAGGAGGGGGAGGAAGAGGAGGAGGGGGAGGAGGGGCAGAGAGGAGGGGGGGGGGGGAGGAGGGGGAGGAGGAGGAGGAGGAGGAGGAAGAGGAGGTCCGACAAACCAGGGCAGCAAGACAGAGAGACCCAGACAGCAGGCTGGATGGCCGGATGGCCAGGCATGAGTTGGAACGCTTAAGGCCCACCAGCAATAACACACAGCCAGCAAGAAAATGTAGGGTCTGCATTCGAAGGGGTAAAAGGAGCGAGACCAGAATGTGGTGCAGGTCCTGCCATGTACCCCTGCACTCAGGAGAGTGCTTCAAAGCCTACCACACAGAAAAAAATATATGATTGAGTGATGATGATTCTAAATGTTCTAAATCTGTGAATAAATGTAGTTATTTTGTCATCAAAAGCCTTTTTTCCTGTGTTGTTTTTATTGTTTCATAGAAGTAAACAACTTTTCAGATGTTTGAGGTGTCACTAAAACTAAAATATGTGGACGTCAGTCACCGTTTTGCTTGAATTTGCTTCTCTGCAGAAAAAGCTCGTTTTCTCTGTTTATTGGTCAAAATCAGGTGTTTTTGCTGAAACCACCCTATGTTCTACGGCCGATTTCTAAACACTGAAAGAGGCTAGAAACAAACTTTCTTTTTCTGATGAAAGAAGAGAGTCTAAAGTCTTGGTAGATATGTTCAATGTTTATGTAGTCCGAAAAGTCAATATTTGGTGGGTCTTCAAAGTTCAGCGAAAATGCCCCAAAAGTCTGGCAGTATGGAGCTCTCCGCTCTGAACATGGCTGGCAGTCAAAGAGTTTTTAATATTGCCTTTAAATGACTAAATAATTAAATTATTATTATATAATGATTGGAGCACGTTTGCAGGAAAAGCGCTATACAAAGAAAGTTTTTAGTGTCTTTTTCAACGGAGTCCTGCTATAGAAATGATAGTACATCGGATATAAGCTAATGCAAACAGGATACCATTTCATAGAAACATGAACACTAGGTGGTAACGAGGAGATAGGTAGGTGCTAGGGATGATGGTAGGTAGTCCACCTGACACTAGTCCCAGTCATCTTAGTGGTATCATTCCTGTGTGTCTGGGCCTGGGTGAAAGGTACACCGAGGTACGATGGTAGCCTAAATGGCATTAGGCCCCGACGTTCGTCTTAATGGTACTGTTCCTCTGTGTCTGGGCCTAGGTGACGACCATTCTGACGAGGACCACGACTCCCTGGCTGACATCCCCGCTGAGTTTGGAGGTGGTCAGGACTTCATAGTGCCAGGTATTCCCGGGCGGTGCTACTGTTTATCCTGTCCGTCTGTCCTTCCCTCAGTCCCCATACATTCACCCTGTCATATTCAAATATATTCCATTCCATGTGTCGGTTGGATGTGTGTGTGTTGAATGTGTGTGTGTGTCTGTTGCTTGCAGAGCCCCAGCAGATGGGATGAGCTATGAAGACCTGGTGAAGCAGAGGGTGGTACGTACCGTAGGCCACGCCCCCTGGTCTCCTGTCCCAGGGTGCACCACGGCCCCCTGGTCTCCTGTCCCAGGGTGCACCACGCCCCCCTGGTCTCCTGTCCCAGGGTGCACCACGCCCCCCTGGTCTCCTGTCCCAGGGTGCACCACGCCGTACCTGGAGAGACCAGGTCACACTGTGTCCCTCCCTCTGCCAGACCCCCTGTGGTGATGTCATACATGCTGCCTCCTCTCACCCTGCTGATGTTGTCCTCGCTCCCTCCTCCCCTCTCTTGCTCTCTCCCTCCTTCCCTCCCTCTCTTGCTCCCTCCTTCCCTCCCTTCTTCTCTCGCTCCCTCCCTCCCTCCTCCCCTCTCTTGCTCTCTCCCTCCTTCCCTCCCTCTCTTGCTCCCTCCTTCCCTCCCTTCTTCTCTCGCTCCCTCCCTCCCTCCTTCCCTCTCTCTCTCTCCTTCCCTCCCTCTCCCTCCCTCCCTCCCTCTCCCCCTCCCTCCATCCCTACCTCCCCCCCCCCCTCCCTCCCTCCCTCTCCCCCTCCCTCCCTCCCTCTCCCCCTCCCTCCCTCCCTCTCCCCCTCCCTCTCCCCCTCCCTCCCTCCCTCTCCCCCTCCCTCCCTCCCTCTCCCCCTCCCTCCCTCCCTCCCTCCCTCCTTCCCTCCCCCTCCCTCCCTCCCTCCTTCCCTCTCCCTCCCTCCTTCCCCCTCTTGCTCCTCCCTCCCTCCCTCCTTCAGGAGCAGTTCCTGAAGAACTCTCAGGGTTACGCCCAGGAGTCGGAGTTGTCGCGGCGGGTGAAGACGTGGGAGGACATGCTGAGGCCTGAGCTGCTGCTCCAGGTGAGACCTCCTCCTCCTGGCCCCACCAGGCCACCGTAACCGGGGTAACCCCCCCCCCCCCCCCCCACACTTTGGCCTGACTCACATTTCACGTTTACCGTCCTTTCGAGAGGAGGCTCCCAGTGACACAGAAAAGACACAGTCACAGAACCACCCCCCCCCCCCCCCTATGCTCTGCTGGCTATTAGCTAACCTCTAGTCCCCCTGACCCCTCCCTCTCCCCCTCCCCCCCCCCCCCCCCCTCTCTCCAGGAGGAGTGTCCCACCTTCGACATCCATGACTACGGAGACCGGGTCGTAGCAGCCCTGAGTGAGGTCGGGAACAGGACGTCGTTCGCTTCCATAGTCCACGGCCTGGACAACTTTGAGGCCTGCAAGTACATGCTTGCTTCCCTGCAGCTGGTGAGTGTGTGTGAGTGTGTGAGTGAGTGTGTTTTCTAAGGGGCTTTATACACCAACAGGGCCGAGCCCAACCATACTGTGCTGGCGCTCTGGTAGTTTCCGTTCACATTGTCCTTTCCACAACTGTTTCAGCAACTGTGCTGGATGTGTAGGACAGCTCAGCTCAGCACAGCTCAGCACAGTTCGGCTCAGGACTGGGACTGAGGGGATGAGTGTGTAACCAGGGTGGTAAAGCCTTGCCTTCCTTGTCTCCCCCCCCCCCCAGGCCAACGACTACCCAGTGGAGGTAGACAGGAAGGACGGTCTGGAGGAGACCGTGGACAGCATGGGGCTCACGCTGCTCAGCAAGACCAGGGCCCACGACCGCTTCAAACACGCCCCCACAGCAGCACCCGCTGACCCCGTCTGACCTCTCCTGAGACTGTGTGTGTGTGTGCGCTTTAAACACACACTTTTTACATGTCCTGTTCTGCTGGCTCTGTCCTAGGTTCTAATAACTATACGTCAATGGAAAGATGCCCGGCTCTTATTAATAATATTTTTTTTTTAAAGAAAGCCATGACCAAATGTATTTAGTATAATGTTGTATGTCTGTAGGAAATTGTATTGTTTTGTAAAGAACAAGTCTTTATAAGGTGGCCAGATGACTGTATATAATTAAAATGACAATTTATATACATACTGCAAGGATGCCAAGTAAATGAACATACACCACACAATCATTATTCACGACGGTAGTTAAGTACCCTAAGGGCCGGTTTCACAGACAAGGCTTAAGCCTAGTCCTGGACTAAATCACACTTTCAATGTAAAATCTCCATTGAAGATGCTTTTTAGTCCAGGATTAGGCTTAAGCCTTGTCTGTGAAACTGGCCCTATGAGTAGGCTGATGGTACAAAGATAGAATCGATTGCCACAGACGTATCGAGAAGTATCCATCCACGTTGTGGTTCAGTCTGATCAGTGAATAACTTAACAGGCCCTCGTTTTCACATTGAGAATATCTCTAGAAGGTCTTCAGTTTAGCCAGTTTAGCCACATTGTCAGTGTTGCTACAGAATTGGCTGTGTTTCATTCCAGAAGGTACTACCTTCCCGCCTCTGGTTCACTCCCCTTCACAGATCTGACAGGCCTGGACGGGTGTAAGCAATGTAGGATAAGCTAGGTACAGCTGCTTTAGCCCAGAGACGCCCAATCGTATCAGATCTGTGAAACGGATCAAACGGTGGGTGTGGGGAGCATGCTGCACCTGGCCTGTAGAGGGAGCTACAGGACCGGGGTGGAGGAGAGTGGACGAGGGGTCATCCCATCATCATCCACTCTCCACCCCCAGTCCTGTAGCTCCCTCTAATAGTCCAGACGCCTCCTTCCCTCTTGCTCTCTCCCTCCATCCTTCTCTCTCTCGCTCCTTCCCTCCCTCTTGCTCTCTCCCTCCTTCCCCCTCTCGCTTTCTCCCTCCCTTCCTCTCTCGCTCCCTCCCTCCCCTCCTCCCCTCCCTCCCTCCCTCCCTCCCCCCCCCACAGTTAGGGCAGAAGTTTCTAGAACGAAGAGCAACCTCGCTCTCGGGTCGCCAAACCGTTCAGTCCGGTGAGTCCGTGACTCCTCGACACACGTCGTCGTCGTCATAGCAACTTGACGTAGGTCTTCATGTGGTTCCGGATGCTCTCGGCGACCTCTTTGCAGAGGCAGCACTGCTCATCCAAGGCTCAACATGTATTTACAGCAAGAAGGTGAGTCCTAGAACAGTCCAACATGGGACCCACAGACCCAGAGACAGAGGACATCCTCGTGGTGTGACGACTGTATATCTGGGCTATCAGAAGTCACAGACAGGGCTATGTCATCATGACAGCGTGATTTAAAATGACCTCCGCTACATAATAATAATAATAATCAGGGGTGCACATAACTTTTTGGGGCCAGTGCTCAGAGGAGCACCTAGGGATGCTGCTTGGTGCTCCCCGAGCTCGCGAGTCACGACCCGTCCCACAGGATGGATAAAAAAGGGATACATGGATAACTTATATTAGCAAAACGACATTTATTCATAAATGAAGATGAACGAACAAATGATTGTGTGCAAAACAATAGAAACAAATGCAAAATCAAATGACTGCTCTTTAAGCATGAAAGTCTGTCAGACTCCTTTAAACACAATGAAATCAACTGACATCTCTTTAAGCACTAACTGAATGTCTGTTCTTTAAACACACTGAAATAAACGGACATCTCTTTAAGCACTGCTCTGTTCTGTAAACACTGAAATCAACTTTTCAACAAAAAGTTACAGCCTAAGCATTTATTTATGCTACAAGCTTAATCATCATCATCACTGCTCTCTTGACTGCTTTTATCACTGTCCTCAATTTCAACCATGGTAGAGGATGTTGTAGGCCAGGGGTCTCCAACCTTTTTTCATCCGAGAGCTACTTTGAAAAAATGTAAGTGGCCGAGAGCTACTCATATCTTATTACTTACATTCATTCACATAACGTATCAAAACACTCTGAAATTCTTCACTAGCATGCTCTGTTTCAAATGTCAATGTGTAAGCTCACTATAGTAGTAGCAGTATATTCTGTATCCATATATCAATGTATCACATCACCTCCATTCACATATCAAAAGCTTATAATTGTATGGTCCACATGTGTGTAATAAGTGCATTCACCTTTTCTAGTTTTTTCAGTCAGAAAACATTAGTATTTTTTTCTTCTTTTGTCTCTTTCAAAAAAATGTGTGCATGTGTGTAATAATGCATTCACTCATTCCTACACTTGAGATGAATGTCACTGCATGGAGTCTACAAGAGTTGTGTATGCTGGAGTGTATCCACTTAGGTTCACTCTTATAGAGTCATTTAGATGCTCATCTGTCAGTCTTGTTCAGAAGTAGTAGTAGTATTTCATTACATTCATATCAGAAAAATCTGATTCTCAAAGGTATGTAGAGCCAAATACAACAAATACTTTCAGGGCTGCTTGCTGAATATTCTTATAGTTTTCTGGGTCTACCAGGCTCCAGAAATGTTGTGAATGTTGTTGCGATTGTAGCTGGACATTATTCTGGAGCTTTATAACCTCCATCTCCATTTCTCCAGGCTTGACACTGAACAGTTCAGATATCTGCTCTCAGTGTTTCCCCTAGGTTTGCTGCCTTGGGGAGGGGGTGGCATGGACTGTGGCATATGTGGTCTTGACTACCTGTCCACTTTCTCACCTGGTTCTTGCTCTCTCTCTTTGGTGTGCCGACACCATCCTGCTCTCTCTCCTCCTCTTTTGCTGTCAACCAAAAGGCAAACATAACAACCAGAGTATTTATAATTTAATAAGAGGTATAAATTGATCCATATCAATTCATAACATAATTCGAATTGAATATTGGGTTGCTGAAAAATAAATTGTATATCCATCTATAGAAAACAGACATTTCCAATGAGTGAGGGTTGTGCCAATGCTTCAATCCACTGTCCATGTACTGTAAATATACCATTATGATAAAGACTGATAAGAAGCAGACAAACAATAGATTGGGGGTAGCCAATATTTTAAATTTATTTCTCATTAAATTGGAAAAGAAAATGGTTTTCTAATTGCAATACGGGAGTGTATTTCTTAAACATGTATTCACTGGACTGAAATAATTTATTAAAACATTGCAACAAAATGTGCATTTTTGGTACAATAATACAATTTCTGCATTTGTATGACATCACTTGATAACGGTCCCTGAGGTTACTTGTTGAGAGCTTGGTATTAAACTACCAACAACAAGGTCCAACAAGGTCTATCACATCAAATAATAATCTAGGGATGTATAGTAGCTAATTAATTACTGTCTTTATCCAATCTGTGGTCCAAATGTTCTTTAAAGATATGCAAATTAACTAATATTTTAAGTAGATAATGCATCATTTGCATATTTAAACAGAACATTTCTGAAAACTTGTAATACAACAAATTATTGTCATCTGAGCCAGATGTCCTTTATGCGCCTGGGTCTCCTAAACACGTAGAGACCAACCCCGAGTCGTTCAGAGCTTCCTACGCTGAGCTATGGTAACTCTCCTGCACCTACCGCACCTACCTCACAGGTCTCAGCTTTCACCAGGTACCAAATTTAGCAAATTTGACCACGTGGTTTTGGAGATATGACGCAGTTAATCAGACCGGTCTAATTAGACCGGGAACACCAAGGATGGGGGGGCAAACATGAACACAACCGGAGGGTTAAGAGGTGATAATAACTACGAATAAGCTGCCAAACCAAAAGGTCTATCATATCAAAACATAATCTAGGGATGTATAGGAATAAAAAAATCACATCTAGAATTTGCCCAGAATTTGGTAATGAAAAATGGTTTGGCCCAAGGACTATTACGTCGAAGGCGGGAAAGGACTCGGCAAAGCAGCAATCTAATCCGTGATAACGAGACACTCCTGTGATGTGAGTAACCATTTCACCACTTTGAGAGGAATTCCTCATATATATTCTATTTGGCAGTTTTTGGAGTGCCTGCCTGTGTATTCTAGTTGACATGACATAGATGTTGTTTGTTTAAAACATTTATATTGATCTCTGCAGACTAAGAGAACGGTCGACAGCTTGGTAGAGATAGCATCTGTACACACTTAGCTAGTGTGCAAAGCAGGGTTGCCAGATGGGGCGGATTACCGCCGAATGGGCTACTTTTGATCACCGGATAAAAAGCATTTGGGCAGTTGGGCTGGATAAATAGCATTTAGGCAATATCAAAATGTCAGTACCTGAAAGTTACAAAATGCTTTAAGTTAAAACGCACACCCTAGTAGACATACAATGTGCATTTTTTAAAACGTTATTTTACAAACATCATTGGTATTACCATGAAGCCCAATTCTAGCAGAATAAGAAAGATGGATGCTGCATCTGGAGAGGATGGTGTTGCTTTGATCCAGTTGGACTCCCCAGACCACGTCTCCACTGAGGTCTCTCAGAACACGGACGTGAAGAAGGAGTCGACCGCGGTGAGTGGTCCCAGGAGACCGTCTGTGTACATCAGATGCTCCTCTGAAGTGTTATAGAATAATAATAATAATAATAATAATAATAATAATAATAATAATAATAGATTTAATTTAAAAGTGCCTTTCTCAAACTCAAGGACACTGTACAGAAAACAAAGAGAAGCCAAAAAAAACCAAAACAAACAAAAAACAGAGCAAATATATGAGATAAAATCATATTAAAAAAGAAGGAAGAAAGTTGTAAAAGCTTAGGCAGCTATGGGGGGGATAGTGTTACTCAGGACCTCTGCCATGCTGTAGGATGGCCAGTCTGAACAGATGGGTCCTGAGTCTGGTCTTGAATGTATGGAGAGTATGGGATGGCTGGTGGAAGGGCTGGAACACAGCTTGGGTGCAGCAACAGAAAGTGTAATTTTTGAACGGGCCTTGTCTGACTGTGTATGTGGGTCATTGACGGATAAGACTTTTGAACAGGCCAATTTTTAAATACTAAAAATAAGGATATATTTGGCCATTGTTCAAACATTTGGAATGTAGTGTACATATACATTTATGCAAAAACTCATCTTTGGTTTTGTCAATCTATGAGAGAGAGAAGGAGGGTTAGGTAGCATCACTTTTGTGGACCCTGGTAGTCACATTGAACAGGGATTAACAATTTCAGTCAATAAAAAGTAAACAGTTGTATGTATGGAATAAAAATGAAACACCAACACTGTTCTATAGAGTCAATAAACAATAAACACCAACATAGTTGCATGGATGAAATCAACGCTAAACAACTACAACACAGTTGTATCAGTTCCCCATATATGACCTACAACACAGGCTGGTTGGAGCAGTGGATCATTTGTTACATTAAAACAATGTTTAGGAACATCAGCATTTAACAAACTAGGCTATTTCCATTTCATTGTTACTGTAATTTCATTGTCTTTGCTATTGTCATTACATTCTCATTTGTCACTTCCATTTTCTTTTCGTTCCTTTATTTCCCCATTTTATTGCCATTTCATTTTCCTTACTCATTGCATTGTGACCAATGACCATCTAATCGTGACCAGACTCATGGTAAACTGCAGGCATTTCTTTAACACCAGGGGCCTCATTTATAGAATATGGATAAAATGTGATCTTACCCTTGGCGTACGCAGAAAACCATGTCAAAATAGTGAATCATAAAATTTCAACGTGAGTCAATTTGACAGTGGAAACGATCGTAGCTCTACGTCAGGTCTTGACTTGACGTACGCACATTACCTACTAGTTATGCAAAGTTATTACACGCATGTGAGCCGCACTCGAACACGTTAATGCCTACTTAACTGTAATTCATGCGAAGTGAAAGTGGCTCGTAATAAAATTAACAATGTTGTTATCAGCCGAGAAAATTAGTTTAATTCAAGATTTAAAGGGAACTGATGTTTATGATTGTATTCCAGTCTTCCTTTATATGCCATTAGGCTATTGTATGGTGTAATCATTCTAAATTGAGGCGTGATAAAGGCAGTCGGGTATATCCCAGCCCTCCTTCAGCCGCATCCTGCCTGATGTGATCGGGGGAATTCGGGGGCGTGCGTTTGTCTATTTCTGATAAGACAGTCGATCTCCTCCTCAGTAAAGTTTCTCTTCTTTTGTTTGTCTACCATCGTGTGAACTCGTCAAAGGTGCTGCTCAACACCTCAATCAAGCCTATTTATAGCACTTGGCTTAATTCAGCCTCTATAATTGAGCCGCTATCACAGGGCGTAAATACAAAGCTCATTCACCTGCGTTCAATTTCAAGTATATTTGTTATTTATAGACGGAAGTACGTACGACAGACGTATGCAATTTTAAACAAGCACAGCCCGTTTTATAAATAATGCTTACGTCCATTTAGAAAAATGTGCTTACGTGCAAGTTAAAGATGACGTTCAAGTACATTTTTATAAATGAGCCCCCAGGCATTTCTGAACTTTACCCAGTCTTGGCAAGTCAGCTTCGAGACGCGAGAAGCATTCTGGTGGCCTAAATTACATACAAACTTAAGTTCAAGATATTACAGAAAAGGTCATTCCTAATCCTACTAACATGACAGTTTCAAATACACCAGAGAAAGATATAGCCTACTGCATGTTACCTATAGTTTTTTACATTTCTTTTTTCCTGGCAAGATAGTCGGCTCTTGCTGCAGGGTCTGCGTTGACCCGCTGCCTGTATCGAGCAGTCTTCTGTTTGCTTGTTTGTGGTGCCATCTAGAAAATAGGTTAAACTAGTTAAACATAACTAATACATCTACAATTACCTAAATGGAATGTCATGCTATACCATTTTTACATTTCTTTCATAAGATTGCACAATAATCAAAAATAAACGTTAATTCCTAAATAGGAATGGAAAACGACTGAAATTTAGACAAGTATGTGTTAAAGTATACAAAGAGTTATGCTAAAACAAAGAACTGTATGTATATAAATCATTAATAAAATATAAATATACAGAAACTACAAATACAGGACGTATATCTATCATGTAAGACACTCAGCAGTGGTCGCCCCACATGATACTAGGTCACCCCAGATGATGTTTTCAAGTTCAGTCAAATATTACAGGCTAACAGTTAGCTACAGAAACCAAACTAGCTACTTCTTACCACATGTCACTATCAAATTTATCATCAAAATATAGATTTGCAGATAAAACTTATTATTCACAGTTTTGGGGGGGTCGTCCCACATGATATCCAAAAGTGGCAAGTACATGACAGCAGTTAAAAAAGAGATTTATTTGCAAATATGAGAGAGACTTACTAACCTGCCAGTTGTTTCTCTGGGTCCCTCACATGTGGCTGGCGGATGCAACATCTGTCCTTGAGGTGGTTTCAAAATAAAAGTCCCACAATTGTGTTTTCTTGATAGTCGCCCGAGATGATATTTCATAAAATGAATATATTCGGACAACATTCGTTTGTATATTATGATGGAAATATATGTGCAAATGCTTCATAGTTTTGTCAATAAATGTAAAACATGTTTTTTGTTTTTTTTGACTGGGGTTGCGTTATGCATCCACTAGATGGAGCTGTGCTAAAGGGAATGTCAACAAAACAGTCAGATAAAGTCAAACTTTATTAAGCGTTCTGACAACTCCGTTCACTCCCATGGTAACGTTGTTCAAACGTTAATGTGCATATTAACAATATGAACAATATTAACAATAACATATTAACAATATTAACAATATCTCCCAGCCTTGTTCACTCTTCTCCCAAACGTGGAGGGGAACTTTTCCCTGATTCAGTAAACACGTAGTAAAAGAAACAGTCTGATACCACTAAATCAAACGTTAGTGCATAACTCAACATTGTTCAGTTACGTATAACACGTAAAGCTCACTTTTTCAGTTCATTCCTCGTCCACGAATCCCTTGAATTCTTCTTCTTCAGTGTCCGAATTGAACAGTTGGGCGAGTACGGCATCCAATATGCCCGGCTCCCTCTCGTCATTATCCGAGTCAGTGTCGCTGCTGTTGCCTGGCAGTTCAGTGATTATTCCTGCCTTCGTGAAAGCTCGGACCACAGTTGAGACTGATATATCAGCCCAGGCATCCACGATCCATTGGCAGATAGTGGCATAAGTCGCCCGGCGCTGTCTCCCCGTCTTGGTGAACGTGTGTTCGCCTTCTGTCATCCACTGCTCCCACGCAGCTCGCAGTCTAGCTTTGAACGCCCTGTTGACACCAATATCTAGCGGCTGGAGTTCTTTAGTTAATCCACCCGGAATGACGGCAAGCTCCGAATTAGTTTGCTTCACTTGTTTTTTTATAGCATCGGTGATATGGGCGCGCATGGAGTCGTAGATCAATAGGGACGGAGCTGTGTGGAAAAAGTCACCCGGTCTCTTGACGTAAATTTCTCTCAGCCACTCACTCATCTTTTCCTCATCCATCCATCGCTTCGGGTTAACTTTGATGACGACGCCGGCTGGAAAGTTTTCTTTTGGCAAGGTCTTCCTCTTGAAAATAACCATGGGTGGAAGTTTCTGGCCATTAGCCTGGCAGGCGAGAACTACAGTGAAGGATGACTTCTCATTCCCTGTGGTGCGTATAGACACCGTACTGGTTCCCGTTTTCTCCACAGTGCGGTTCACGGGAATATCAAAGGTGAGTGGAACCTCGTCCATGTTGGTGATGTGCTCTGGCAGGATCTTGTTTTCAGTGATCTTCTTTTCGCAGTATGCGCGGAAAGTGACCAGCTTTTCTTGATAATCTTTTGGCAGTTGCTGCGAGACGGTAGTTCTTGCGCGGATGGAGAGTTTACGTCTTTTCATAAAACGAAAGCACCAAGAAGGACCGCCTCGAAATTCATCGATGTTCATGTCCCGTGCTAGCGCTGTTGCCTTCATTCGAACTGTGACTGTAGAGACGCTTCTACTTGCTGCTCTCTGTTCAACAACCCACTGTTCGAGTTTGTCCTCTAACTGTGGCCATCTCGCTTTGTTCCCTCGGAAACTCTGTTTAGTCTTCTTTACTTGGCGCAGGTCATCTTCTTGCTTCCTCCACTTCCGTACCATTGATTCATTAATGTTGAATTCTCTCGCTGCTGCTCTATTCTATTCAATTATTTCGTTGTTTGGTACCTGTACTGTAGCAATGACAAATAAAGTCCATTCCATTCCATTCTCATTTTCTACTGCGTGACTGACAGCCTTGAGCTTGAACTCTGCGTCGTAAGCGTGTCTCTTGACAGGTGCCATTTTGTGGTCTTTATACACACAAGTGGTGTGGGACTGTGAGTACCGGTGTTTACTGATTACCGTAATGCTGCAAGCGGTGCGGCTTTGTAGTTTACCAGTCGTACTGAAACATTGTATTATTATTAAATTGTTTTTATTGGTTTTTCATACTGAAACATTTTGACAGAGTCATGTAATTTTTACATTTTGATCCATATATAAGGCGCTCCGGATTATAAGGCGCACTGTCGTTTTGTTTTTTTAAGGCTTTTAAGTGCGCCTTATAGTGCGGAAAATACGGTACATGTTATCTTTTTATGTATTTTGATGGTTTTTTTAAGGTACAAAATTCAGTTGGACAGAAAAAGTAGGCGTCACGTCATTGACCCATGTATACAGTGTGTAACTGATTGATGTTGTTGTTTGTGTGTCTCTGATGTGTAACTGATTGTGGTGTGAGTGTCTGATGATTGTCGTGTGTGTGTGTTTCTGATGTGTAACTGTTTGTTGTGTGTGTGTGTGTGTGTGTGTGTGTCTGTCTGATGTTTAACTGATTGTTGTGTGTGTGTGTGTGTGTGTGTGTGTGTGTGTGTGTGATCCTCAGAGAGTGGAGGTGGCTCCTCTGGTCCCCGTGTCTCTGCTTCCTACTGAGCCCCTGGAGAAGCTGAGGGACGCGCTGACGGAGGGCAGGCCCTTCATCCCCATGGCTCTGTTTGAGTCCAACGGTGAGGCCCCGCCCCCTCTGTTTATTGAGGTTTTTTCAACAACTATACAATACAATAACATTTGGTAAATATAAGTAATATAATATAAGTAATATAATAATAATAATAATAATATTATATACGTAAGTAATAGTGCAAGTTCAAGTGAACCAAAACAAGACTGGACTTAGACAGCAAACTAAAAATAGAATCCAGGACTAAGACTAAAGACATGAAATCAATAAATAATAAAGAAATAAAAAACGAAAAAACGAAAAGTGAAAATAAAAACAGTGTGTCTAATGTTAACATAAGTCACTGCTGGTCAGTCAGTTAGGCCCCGCCCCCTCTGTAGTCTGTAGCATTAACAGTAGAGACACGCTAAAACACCAGCCCTGTTTTAACATTGATTATGCGTGTGCGTCTGAGATCTCGTAAAAAATCGCACGCCATGTTTAAAGTGTGCCATCTAGGGGTGCAACGGTTCTCGGTTTTATATTGAACGGTACGGATCGCCATCCACTGTTCAATACGGTTTTTCGGTTTATGATGCGTTCCATTAAAAGTCGGTTTATAATTGTTTTTGTGTTTACATTTTTTTTGTTTTTTTGTTTATATATATTTATATTTTTTAATATTAGAATATACCAGTCATATTCTGGAATGTGTCTGGATGTTAAAGTTCCATAAGTATAAGCAAAATAAAGTAAAGTGACAGTCTGTAAATAAATAGTAGCATATTGGTTTTCTCTTCTTTCCACAAAACACGTACCGTGACCCAAAAACCGAGGTTCATACCGAACCGTGGGCCAACTGACCCGCTACACCCCTAGTGCCGTCTGAACTGACGGACAGTATGTGCAGTACAGTGTTTCCCCTACCATTGTAACGGAACCCCTCGCCCCCCCAAGAAAGAGGAATTATTACGGACGTAAACACCAAACATCTGACAAGCAGGCTAAAATATCCGCTTTTTTTAAATGCACCCAACCCGAATCTGGCGAGTGGCAAGCCCATAGGCTCGTTGGTAACGTTAGTCCGCCAGTAGTCTCGCATAGCCAAACCTATCTCCACACTTCGCTTCGCGCTGGACACACTCGCGTACAAGATTGTGCGCGAGTGTGCGCGTGCGACGCGAGATAGTTTTTGCCGGGTGAGATGTCTGCAGATGGAAAGTAAGCAAGTTGAAAGGTTAGCAAATATAATTGCTGAGTGTTCTAACAGTGCAAATTGGTTCAAAGTGTAAAATAGTGTCAAAGAACTAGCAAGCTAACTAGCTAGCTCAGAGGTGATTAGATGAGCTAGACTGCTGCACACATGCCAGCTAAAGAGCTAACTGGATGCACTTTATTATTTTACTTAAAGTAGATATACTATCTTTCTTATTCTGCTAGAATTGGGCTTTATGGTAATACCATAATGGCATATTTACAGTACATGGACAGTGGATTGAAGCAATGGAAATGTCTGTTTTTATAGTTGGACATACGCTTTTTTTTCAGGTGAGAGTAAAGTCAAAATGACATTATCTGACTGCATTGCCCACAGCAATCCAATATTCAATTATAATTATGTTATAAATTGATATGGATCAATGTATACCTCTTATTAGATTATAAATAAAATAATTGGGGGGGTCCATGCCACGGTCCATGCCACCCCCCCAAGGCAGCAAACCTAGGGGAAACACTGCAGTATGCTGTGTTATGTAACGAACTATGTCATGACCCGGCCCTTTGAGCTCCGCGTTGTCTGTGTCATGTCCAGAGGGCGCAGGGCAAGCAGCAGGGGATGCTGGGATGGCTGTTGCCAGGGACGACGGTGACGAGCCTGACGGCGGGGAGGACTTCCTGCCCCTGGAGGACCAGGGGATGGAGGTGGACCAGGACCCCGCGGAGCACATCACCAGACAACAGGTGGGACCATACACACACACACACACACACACACACACACACATACACACACACGCATACGAGGGGATGGAGGTGGGTTAGGGATCTATTTATTTTCTATATACAGGGCTTAAAGTTCTCCGGCACGGTGCCAGATTTCCGGCGCGGGGGAATTTTGAGCAATAAAAAATAAATAAATCACATGCTATTTGTTTACATCGTAATTTAAAGAGTCATCTTCAGCAAAGAGACAGTTCCGCCTACCAATGGTATCACATTGCTCAAGCCAACCAATGACTTCTAGCCAATCGGAGGCAGAGTAGTGGGGCGGGCCTTAAGAAGTTTGAATGAGTGTAATGTTAGCTTGTAGAGACGTTCGCTTTTAGCAGCCCGCTATCTCGCTAACTTTAGTAAGAGTCTATTAAAATGGAAGCCAAGTTTCTTAAACATGGCGAAGACACAGCTATACTAGAACGAGGAGTAAGGAATAAATGGCGCTGGGCATTGATAGAGGAGAGTAGTGAGGGGAAGCCTTATGGACGTGGTGCCTCAAACTGAGGGAGCCAGGTGCTTGTTTCTGTACGCCGTGCTCAAAGAAACTCGTCTACGGCAGTATAGTATATACTATAGTATATATATATATATTAGGGATGGACGGTTTCCAATTATTGAAACCGAAAAACCGTCAAAGACTAAAACCGCGGTTTTCCGGTTAACCGAAAAACGACCGAAAAACGAAAAAAAAAAAGAAAAAAGAGCGACAATTTCAAAGAATTGAGCCCTACTGCTACAATACACTCATGTCGAACACCATTAAAACACCGTAAGCACAGTCGCAACACATTTAGGCTACTTAGTTTCACAAATATAAGTGGAAAGGCAGACTTTTGTAAGCTACACCATACATGAAAACACATGAACACTTAACACACCAGCTCCGCTGATCCAGGGTGCACGCCTGCACGGAAGATCATCTCTTGGAACAGCGTCTTCATTGAATGAACTGCTTTCTCAATATCTTGGTTCTTAGACAAAGTTTCAGCTGCTGCTCAATGTATTGAAATATTTGAATACTGCTCAATAATCACTGAAATATTAGACTTAGAATTATGCAGTGAACATACTTAAAGCTTTTCATAAAAACCACATGCCGCGAGACTGACTCGTCCTGAACTGTCGTAAGTCAATCAACAAAGAATGCCCCATCAAAATAAAAGTGCCCATGGTAGAGCTGTCAAAATAGAGCTTTCAAAATAAATGTACTAATACAGATAGAGATAAATACAGAACTACCTTTGCGTCACTAAGTGACCGCGTATCTTCTGAGACATGCGTTCTGTCATCACTTTCAGTAGCGCCTTCACACACAGTGGTGCTGTGCACAAACACTCTTGATCCGTATAGCTCTTGTTTTATTATATTGTGGTTTAGTAAATACTGCACTTGGAGTTACATTCAATGCATGATTTGTGCTATAGAACATAAATAAAGTTTGATTGATTGATTGATATCAAATCAAATCACATTTTATTTCTATAGCGCATTTCTCACAAAAGTGACCCAATGCGCTTTACAGAGAGCAGCGAAAATTATCTTATTAAATGTAAGCGACTAATTGTAAAAAACCTTTCCTATCTACCAATAACTGAAGGCAACTATCTTTCCCATAGAGTGATTCGTTACCCTTAAATATAATCCCAATTAGATATTAATCCTCAGTTATTCTTCACAACTGACCAAACCTCTCACTCATTGCGCGGCAGATTCAGACTGTATCATTGTTATTTTCACACACGACAAACATGTGACATGTTCCAGTTTTATTCTTTGAACAACATAGGGGAAAAAAAAAAAAAAAACGGTTTCAGACGGTAAAAAAACGTTTCTATTTTTATAAACCCCGGTTTTCGGTTTAACCGAAAAACCGTCCATCCCTAATATATATATACATATAGTATAGTATATAGTATAGTAGTGGGAAGAAGGTTATTGCTCGACATGCCTCAGATCCCGGTCACCAAGCTTCGGTTCGAGCGCTTGCTCATACAACAACCTTGCCGTAGACGCAGCCTTTGACTCTTCGCGCCGTTCTGCTTTCGGCGCCGAAGAGAACTGGTCTCGCGAGAACGTTTACCTCAGAAAGACTCGAGACTCATTTGAGAGCAGCGGAGACACCAACGGTCGCACCTCGTAAGTAGAAAAGGAAATATGCTATAGTTACAGGGTAATATGCTATAGTTATTATACATTATTATGTATTAAACAGGGTAATATGCTATAGTTATTCATTGTACAAGGGCAATGCCCGGCTGTGTTTATCACGACCGCAACAAAATCTAGTTAGTCAGCTTGTCGACGGTTGACAGCACACAGCTAACTACTAGCTAATCTATCTACTACATAGCCACCAACGCAGGGTGGCTATATATACATATACTGTATATAGTATAGTATATAGTATAGTAGTGGGAAGAAGGTTATTGCTCGACATGTCTCAGATCCCGGTCACCAAGCTTCGGTTCGAGCGCTTGCTCATACAACAACCTTGCCGGGAGCGACGGCGACAGGTAGCCTACCACTTCATCTTCAATGACCGACCGTGTTTGCGAGCAAAAGATCTGAGTGTGCGCGTTTATACAGTAGCTGAACATGATCTGTCTTTCACAATGGCTCAGCCACTCGTCGATTTGTGCAAGAAGCTATCAGAAGACAGAAATGCACTGACAAAGCTGTCCGTTTCCAATAAGCACGCCAGCTACACACATGGCCTTGCCCCGGAATTTAAAAAACGGCTGTGTGAAAAGCTTAAAAAAAGCAACGTTTTCAATGAATATCGACGAAGCTACTAATCTTAACATGTACAAAATCCTCAATGTCCTTGTTCGATTTTTTGGTGATGATCTGGATAAGTAACAACACAACACCTAGCCAGCAGGAAAGTAAACATCGCCAACTCGTCAGCCCTCGTGCATGACTGGTCACTAGTCATCAGTATTCTACTTGATGGAGATCTATTGATCTATTGTTTTAGTGATAGTGGCTTAACACTAGAGGCCCAACGTTTTTTCACCTACTTTTAGCGCGACGAGGTGTCGAATTACACGACCACTCTTCACAATGGGGGAGTGTGTACTGACGCACAAAGATCGCTGGATGGCGATGTCGCACAAGAAGAGAAAATGACAAGATCACTACTTCTAAAAATGCATAAAGTTCCTATGCGCAGAGAAGCAGGGAAAAACAATAGTAATAAATATTGCAATATTGTGTTATCATAGTTATGAGCTTCACAGTGATAAAGTCTGTTTATTTGTCGTGAACTTCGCCGGTAACATCAGCCTGTCAGCCCCTGCAACTGCTCACAGGGGTTGTTACATGTGATTATATGGAATGGCTGAATATGTTCATTCTTTTTATTTTGATTACATTATATAATTGTATTTGGTATAATGACAAATAAACTTGAAAGTTGAATGATCTCACAGGAGCGCGTACCTGCATGTGCCGCAACCTGTTATAGTTAGTTTCACCTATATTAGTGAAAAGAGCTGAAAGAAAATACATGAAAGAAAGGAGAGAAAGAGTACAGAATGATAAATCATTCAGAATGTTATTGGTTTTAATATTTCACAATCTGCCAGAATAAGCACGCTCCCTCGCACGCCCAGCCCATCATTTTTGATGCCGCTAATGTGTGTAATGAAAAGTGTGACAATGTTGAAAGACATGATGTCATAATCAAAATATAAAACCTGGTTGGATAAAATAAGATTCTGTTGTGATTGTGTTGACATTGTTGTGATGTCAAAAGAAATCTTGGTTATGTAATGTGTAAAGTGGAGAGTAGATTGATCGGGACTGCGGGAGTTTTCATTACTAACGAATGATGGTTGATTATTATTATACAAAAATAATAGTAATAAATATTGCAATATTGTGTTATCATAATTATGAGCTTCACAGAGATGCACAAGCCTGTCGTGTTTATTTGTCGTGAACTTCACGCCGGCCGTAACATCAGCCCGGCGACTGCTGTAAGCTTGTAAGCATTGTAAGCGTGTAATACACGCTCTTGCGTGTTTCCATTCATGATGATGTGTTTCTGTAAATTCATATATACTATATCCTATTGCATTATTTGAAAATTGACAGCGCTGTAGGCTAAATAGTGTCATTCAATGCACAACACACGTCGTTTCACACGATTTTGATTGACTTTCTGCGGCAGCGAAATACATGATCAATATCTTATTATCAATTATCAATATACTGGTGGCCTAACATGGTCCAGTGGTCTAGCACCGTGGTCGTGCACACATATGTCGGCCCTTCTTCTCCTTACTTTCCTGTCTGTCTTCACTATATCAGTCCAATAACATGAAAACTATGAGTGGGACATTATACAATAACATTATATACAAAAAAAACATTATATACAATATTATAAATATCCGTTCGTTATATAATATTCGTTGATGAGTACAGGCATAATCAAACGTAGGTTACTGCAATTACTTTGCTGCAGTAGCTATGCATGCACCACACAACTTGATAGGTACATACTGTGCAGTGTATCATTCATAACTGTACATAGGCTACACATATCATAATATCTTATCACTATTGCATGGAACTTGGGTAAACCCGCTGTGAAAAAAACCCCTCAGCTCCAACAAATCTGAAGGGATTGGGAGACATACTGTACAGTTTATCATTTTCATAACTGTCTGTACATATACATATCTTATGTATCACTATTGCTATATATAGCCTATATATAAACACATTATGTTACAAATATCAGTCTTATCCACTGTATCTAATTCAGCACTGAAGCCTGAAGGTTGAGCACAGTGTGTGCCCCCTTGCTACCTCTGCTGATATAAAAGAGAATTGCAGCCTTGGAGAAAAAGATGGCAGCCGAATCCCAAGGCAAATACACAGGCACACACAGAAATACTGCAAAATCGCTTTATACTAACTCGATTTTGAAAATGTAAAGATGCTGGGTGGTAGAACGCACATATCTAGGAAAAGTCATGAAAGGAGGGTCCTGACATTTGATCGAGTGCAATGGTAGAATTTTTTTGGTACTCACTGGTGCCCGATGACACCTCACGGCTTTCCTAGTGTTAATAAGTGATGCAATCAGTTTGGCCTTAAGTGATTTAATCAGTTTGTGACCCCCCTCCCCAAGAAAAAGTTTCAGGCACAGGATTTTTTCCCACTTTAAGCCCTGAAGTCTCCTCTATCGAACCTTCGCACACGTATTTCATCCACAGAGTATCCTGGTGCCTGGATGTAATGATAGTTGTTGGCCACAGTTCTGTTGAAGTTCCCCTGAGTGGGGATGTGGATCAGCAGAAACCCTGTGTTTCTTGCCAGGATTTAGACAATAAAATCATTTTGGAGCCTACAATATAATACCACCTCTAGCTGCAGACTAAGGCATCGAGACAAACAGTGTAATGGATGCTGCTCCTAATGTATTGCCCTTTCTGTATTCTGGTTTGTAAGTTCATAGTGTTTGCGGTGTAAGCCTTTCAATGGTCTGACTGATGTGTAGTTTGTGTGTGTGTGTGTGTGTGTGTGTGTGTGTGTGTCTACCGGTGCGATGATGTCACACTCACTCATTATGAAAACACTCTGTGGAAGCCACGGTTAACTCAGCTCCTCAACCCAACTGAGCTGACATTGTGTGAGAGAGAGAAAGAGAGAGAGGGAGAGGGGGGGAGAGAGGGAAACTCAGACCAAGACCTGTGAGGTGTGGAATGGACTCTAGCCAGAAGTCTCTAATTCTCAGGACTTTCTTTCGCTTGGTGAATGGGTTGCTTCTGCGGTGTTATAGTTCCTGTCATAGTACACGATACCTGGCCTTTACAGAATACGATATAGCCGCCTCTTTTTTTCCTGGTTATTTGGTTTCATCTGACCTCTAATCTCTCTCTCTCTCTCTCTCTCTCTCTCTCTCTCTCTCTCTCTCTCTCTCTCTCTCTATCTCTCTCTCTCTCTCAGACCGTATTGGACGTGGGTTCAGTGGATGGCCCCAGAAGAGAAGGCCAGATCGAAATCGGGTCACATGACCGCCTCGAGGAAGGCGCGCTGAGCCTGGAGACGACCAATGGGGTGAGCCGACACTCCAGCGACGAGGAGGGCAGTGCCCTGCACGGCAGAGGGTCGTCCATGGAGCAGCAGCAGCAGAAGCAGCTTCTCCCCCCGGCGGCGAGCATCAAGCAGGAGCCCAAGGAGCCCAAGAGGAGGAAGAGCGCCCAGAACTCCTCGCCTCACCTCCTCAAGCAGCAACACCACCCCATGATGGGCGGGATGCTCGCCCAGGGTCCCCCGCTGCCCAAGCCCAAGCAGATCGTCATCAAGAAGACCAAGCAGAAAGCCTCCCTGCCCACCTTCCTGCCTCACAGTCAGATCTCCTCACAGAAACCACCGCCGGCCCTCACTGTGGACAACAGGGCCGCTCGGCCTCCTCCTCTCTCCCTTCACCAGGAGGCCCTCCTCCTGGAACAGCAGCAGCAACACCGCATGCTGGAGGACCCCTTCACCGTCGCTCCGCCGCTCTCCAAACGCAGGAAGATCGAGAGCTCTGGGGGGTTGACCGTCCTCTCCACCACGGCGTGCTTCTCCTCGGACGGAGGGGGAGGGTTCGACACCCCGACGAAGGACGGCTTTCCGTCCGACCCCTCCCTGCGAGGCTTCCTGGAGTCCCCTTTCAGCTACCTGGACACGCCGACCAAGAGTCTGCTCGACCCCCCCGCCAAGGCCGCCCAGGCCGAGTTCCCCCTCTGCGACTGCGTGGGTGAGTGAACGGCGGCCCTCTTAGTGTAGATCTACATGAAACACAGAGAAACACATTTAGAAACACAGAGGAAAAAAAAAAGCTTTGAAGGACTTTTTAGGGTTTTACGTTTTTATTACACATTAGCCAGTATCTCCCCCCAGAGGTGACCACTCTCTCTTTATCTCTCTCTTTCTACTTCTCTCTCTATGTTCCCCTTCCACACACACACACACACACACACACACACACACACACACACACACACACACAGCAAGCAGGGTTTTCTACTCTACTTCATTCTGCTCAGCTGTTCAGAAGCAGAGAGCCACTGTTCCCCCTCACACAACTATGTCCACCAGAATGTATGCATGATGCCACTCCTACGTAGCACTTCCTGCCTCTGACCACGCCCTGGCTGCCTCCCCTCCACTGTCAGTGGTATGTGACCTCAGATTACCTCAGAACCAGACACACACACACACACACCGCACGCACACACACACACACACACACACACTCCTTTACACACACAGACACATCTTGACTCACTCACTCTCACAAACAGCTCTGTTTCTTCTGTGCGTAGTGCCACCAACCAGCTCCCAGTGATAACAGTCACTGCCTAGAAGAAGTGTGTGTGTGTGTGTGTGTGTGTGTAACATGGTCACATCTAGCCACGGTTCCTCTTCGCCTCTGTGGCCTGTTAGATGTGAGCAGTAAGCTTGTTTAGCTCTGATCCTGCATCTTGAGGTTACTTACACACGGTTCTACCGGCTGTCCCTTTGGGAGAACCCTGCGAGGAACCCTTCTGTTGGAAAAGGGTTCTCTCCAAGGAACCCAAAATAAAAGGGCTTCTTCAAAGGGTTCTCTCACAGGGACAGCCGGAGAACCCTTCATGGCGCTGCACCTTTTAAAGAGTGTACTGTACTGTATGTATGGAGGTCATGTCTAACCCTGACCTCTGTGTTTTCTCTCTCTCTCTCTCTCTCTCTCTCTCTCTCTCTCTCTCTCTCTCTCTCTCTCTCCTCTCTCTCCCTCTCTCTCTCTCCCTCATAGAAAAAATCCTGGAGAAAGACGAGGGCCCCTACTACAACCACCTGGGCTCCGGGCCGACTGTGGCCTCCATACGAGAGCTGATGGAGTCCAGGTGAGACATCTGGACTAGGCCAGAGGGAAGAGACAGAAAAACCTCACGACCCCAAAACAAAAAAGGCGTTTGAGACATATGAAAGCGATGAGCCTCTCTCCCCTGGTTATTTCTCCCAAACCAGAACTCTCTTTGACACTCCCTTCCTCCCTTCCCTCCCCTTCTCTTGCTCTCTCTCTCTCTCTCTCTCTCTCTCTCTCTCTCTCTCTCTGTCTCTCTCTCTCTCTCTCTCTCTCTCTCTCTCTCTCTCTCTCTCTCTCTCTCCCTTCTTGTGAACAGAAGGTTGTGTAGGGCTGCTGGAGCCCTGGCAGCCCTGGCACCAAACCCACTCACAGCTGTGAGCTAGCATCACTCTTCCCAGCTCTCCCTCTGCTTTATTATTAGACGGGTACAGACTCTGACTGCTGATGTGGTGAATTCGCTTGGTTTTGAGCAACTTACCGGCACCAGTGATTACCCTTCACGAGCCTACAATGGGAAGTGATTGGGGCATATTACATACACAACAAAAGGCTCCAAAACACGAGATTGGCTTCCAGAAATCGGAACAGAAATCCTTTTCATTTCAATCGTCATTTACCAATTCACTGCCATTAAGAGTCAGGCTCTGTAGGAGCAGACAGGAGTATCTCATTGGCCTTTTGCGGATTCAACATGGTCGACCTCCCGGGTCCTCACGTGTGGTGGGCTACGGGCTGAAGCCAGGGGGAGTGACTGGTCATATTGTGAGAGGCATTTCTGTTTCTTTAGAGCGGTGACTCATCAGTCGCTTGAGAGGGCAGAGTGAGTGTGTGTGGGGGGGTGGTGTTATGGGTAGGGTGGGAGGGGGAGGGGGGGTGGCTCCCTTTGTTTGTTTGAGAGGTGACGTAAGAACTAAAGCCCTCCATAGTCTCCTGGCTGACCTCCCGCTCCACCTCTGATCCCCTCGCGGCCCACCCCTGTGGAGAGAGAGCCCGCTCCCCTCCCACCGCCTGGCGGGCCCTGAATGGGTTCTCATTCACCAGAAGCACATGTGTTAGCCGGGCTAGGCCCGTTCAGGGGGGACGCATGATCAGAATGACAGGTATGATGCAGGCGGGGGGAAAGGTTGAGCTGTGAGCGGGACATCTGATGTGACGCACACAGGGACATACGCGCACGTTCACACACACATAAGCACACGCACACACACGAACGCACACAGGCGCACACACACACACACGCTCACACACACAAACACGCACGCACACACACATACGCGCACATTCGCACACATACGTATAAGCACACACACACACGCACACTGGCACACACAAGCACACACACATACACACACAGACACACAAGCACACACACACACACACACATAAGCACACACACACACATAAGCACACAGGCGCACACACACAATCACACACACATACATGCACAGATACACAAGCACACACAAGCACACGTACACACAGACACACACGCACACACACATACCCGCACATTCACACACACACACACAGGCACACACAAGCACACACACATACACGCACAGACACACAAGCACACACAAGCACACACACACACACACACGCACACACACACGCACACACACATACTGGCTACAAATACTGAAGGCACAGATGGGATGCATTCACAAACAGACATGGACAATGTCTTTCACATACAACAGACACACACACACGCACACACACACACACACACGCACACACACATACTGGCTGACTGTGTTTGTTGGGATGGTTATATTGGGCTTGGTTTGTAAGTGTCTGCCTCTGTGAAGATCAACAGAGGCGTGCGAGAGGCTGCTGGCCGGCCCAGGGCGGCGAGGCTGTGGGCGGACTTCATGACGTTTCCCTGGACCCGTGTCCAACTCACACAGGGGTCACACAGGGGTCACACAGGGTCCAGACGTTGGCGTGTATCACCACGGTCCAGCGCAGAACCAACCAAATTGTCATTCTGGGGATATTCACAGTATCCCAACGCATTTGAAAACTCGAGAAGGCACTTTTGGTTCTGGAAGATACTATACTGCCATACCTGCTCACCTCCAACTCTTGTTTTCCTGTGTGCAGGTATGGAGAGAAGGGGGAAGCGGTACGCATCGAGAAGGTGCTCTACACGGGCCGGGAAGGGAAGAGATCTCCGGGATGTCCCATCGCCGAGGGGGTGAGTACCAGCAAAACCACCTCATCCCCCCCCCCCTCCTTCCCCGGCACGACCAACTCCCTAACCCCCCACTCAACACACTCCCCCCCCCCCCCTACGAATCCCACACAAAAAGGTTTTCCACGCAAGTGTAAAACCCCAAGTACAGGCCACCGCCACTCCTTTGGGAGCGTCAGGCTGTGGTCAGATTTGCGTCGTCTGCTGTCGATGTTCCCAGACGTTTGAAACCAAAACGAACGCTGTGCTGCTGCAGCACACCCCCGAGAGACACGAGTTAACCAATGAGAGAGAGAGAGAGAGAGAGAGAGAGAGAGAGAGAGAGAGAGAGAGAGAGAGAGACAGAGAGAGAGAGAGAGAGAGAGAGACAGAGAGAGAGACAGAGAGAGAGAGAGAGAGAGAGAGAGAGAGAGAGAGAGACAGAGACAGAGAGAGAGAGAGAGAGAGAGAGAGAGAGACAGAGAGAGAGAGAGAGAGAGAGAGACAGAGAGAGAGAGAGAGAGAGAGACAGAGAGAGAGAGAGAGAGAGAGAGAGAGAGACGTCGTGCTGACAGCTCTGCCAGCCAATCAGGAGCGAGTTACAGGCGCAGGCAGTAAACGAGATGTGAGATGGAGACACCTTGCAGAGTGTAAAACAGCAGGGGGCGGGGGGGGGGGGTCCCTCCCTCCCCCCTCCCAGCTGGTGGCCTTGCCCCCCTCCTCTCTCCCTCCCTCCCTCCCCCCCTCCCTCCTCCCACACCCTTTCAGACACCCTACTAATGGCTTTATGGATTCAGAAACAACCACCATGCTTAGAGGCCATTAGTGGCTGACAGACATGAGGTGGGGGGTGAGGGGGGGGTGTGGAGGGGGGTGGAGACAAGAAGGGAAAAGTCTGGCTCTTAACTCCTCTCGCTCTCTCGCTCTCTCTCTCTCTCTTTCTCTCTCTGTCTCTACTTCCCTTTCTCTCTCAACACTTTCACCCTCTTACTGTCTCTGTCTCCCCCCTGTCCCACCGCTCTCTCTCTCCCCCTGTCCCTCCTCCTCCTCCTCCTCCTCTCCCAGGTGATTCGCCGTGGCAGCGTGACGGAGAAGCTTCTGTGTCTGGTGCGCCACCGGGCGGGTCACCACTGTGCCAACGCCCACATCATCATCCTCATCATGGCGTGGGAGGGCGTACCGCAGGGGCTCGGCGACAAGCTGTACCGCGAGCTCTCCACCACCCTCTCCAAGTTCGGCAAGCCCACCGTCCGCGGCTGCGGCCTCAATGAAGAGTGAGTGACGGGGCTGTACCCCCCCCCCCCTCCTTCGCTGCCCCCCCCCCATGCGCCGAACACGCTTGTGGCCTTTGACATCGTAAGCTTACCATGTCACATGTGTCACAAGGCAGCCGGAGTAGCATCTTACCATGTCACATGTGTCACAAGGCAGCCGGAGTAGCATACCACCTGCCACAGTAGCATGAACTTAAAATCATTGCCTTTAAATGACTAAATGCCTTTAAATAATTAAGATTATATAATGATTGGAGCACTTTGAGCTGCAGCGTTTGTAGGAAAAGCGCTATACAAATAAAGTTATTATTATTATTATTGTTATTATAAAGTGAAGAGCTTAGGCCTTACGCAGTACCTGGACAGATTCTATGTTGTTTTGGGGCTGATGTACTTGAATGGAGCGCTGACTGCGACTGTGCTCTCTGGCGCCCCCTGCAGCCGTACGTGTGAGTGCCAAGGCAAGGACCCCGACAGCTGTGGCGCCTCCTTCTCCTTCGGCTGCTCCTGGAACAACCGCCTCAACGGCTGCAAGTTCGCACGAAGCAACATACCCCGCAAGTTCGGACTGCAAGGAACATGCCCCGAAGAGGTGAGCATGTGGTGGTCTGCGACCGTTTTAAAGGAAACACCTCGCAATGTTTTCTTTTTGGGGTTGTTTGTAGACACCGGTGTGGTGGTGCTCGAGATATATCATGAGCTTAG
Source organism: Nansenia antarctica (assembly GCF_963989245.1). Taxonomy (NCBI): domain Eukaryota; kingdom Metazoa; phylum Chordata; class Actinopteri; order Argentiniformes; family Microstomatidae; genus Nansenia; species Nansenia antarctica. The sequence goes on from NC_137678.1 coordinate 11,091,211, forward strand.
AATGATAAGGTTCTATCTCCGCTTAGGGCAGTTCAGAGATATTGAGCGTCAAAGTTTTGACATTCCATTATGTTTTGTGAGATGGAACCATTGTATTTTATGAATTACTAACTCAAAAATGTCAACATTCTAAAAATAACACCACACAGGCATTAATAAACACCTAATGGATCAGATTATGTAAAAAACTAAATTTTTACAAAAATGGAGATAGAACCCTATAATTCTAACGTCACGATAAAACAAAGATGAGGTTACAAAGTTGCAAAGTGTCCCTTTAAGACGTTGAAAAGCTGACATGTCAACACTATTAAAGTCTTAGTTCTTTGCCTCAGTTTTTTTCAGACTTTATTTCATGTGGTGCTGCGTTGTGTTGCCCTGACCTGTTGTGCTCGTGCTGTGTCTTCTCTCAGGAGGATCAGCTCAGGGGTAACATCCAGACGCTGGCCACAGAGCTGGCTCCCCTGTTCAAGCAGCTGGCCCCAAAGGCCTACAGTAACATGGTAAGACCTGCATGCACACACACATACGCACACGCACACGCACACACACACACACGCGCACACACACACACACACGCACACACACACACACACAGGCCTGCAGTTACTGTAGTTACTTTATTCTATGATAGTGTGTGTGTGTGTGTGTGTGTGTGTGTGTGTGTGTGGCCTGCAGCCTGTAGTAGCCTGTAGCAGTAGTACCTCCCTGCAGCCTGGTGTAGCGGCTGTAGCAGTAACTCACCAGCCACTGCAGAGGCCTGTGACCCTGTCCTCCCCCCCAGCTCCAGTTACAGGGAGTAGGGTACACAGTCCAGGGAAGGGACCCCTCACTGTCTGTCTGGGTGAATAATGTCCACGGTCCAGTTTCTGCTGTGGAGTACTACTTCTACTCCATTCAGAACGCTGTCAGAACAGCCAAGCTTGGTTTTGACCTTCATTAGTACCATGTAGGGGAACCCTTTGAAAAACACATCTTGGCTCGCTTCCATTCAGAACCCTCTGTGGAAAGGTTTCAACACGTTTTTCGGTACTAACTAGAAGCTTTATTCTTCTAAGCGTATAGCACGGTGTTTCGCTAGCTGTCGTACAGGGTATGACCCGTCCTGTTCCCCTTGTATGTGTGTGTGTGTGTGTGTGTGTGTGTGTGTGTGTGTGTCCAGTTGCAGAACGAGTCGGCGGCTCCAGACTGCAGGCTGGGGCTGAAGGAGGGCAGGCCCTTCTCTGGGGTCACCGCCTGCATGGACTTCTGTGCCCACGCTCACAACGACCTGAACAACCTCTACAACGGCTGCACCGTGGTACGACACCTACTGTCTCTCTCTCTCTCTCTCTCTCTCTCTCTCTCTTGCTCTCTCTCGCTCTTTCTTTCTGTCTCTCTCTCTCTCTCGCTCTTTCTTTCTGTCTCTCTCTCTCTTTCTCTCTCTTTTGCTCTCTCTCGCTCTTTCTTTCTGTCTCTCTCTCTCTCTCGCGCTCTTTCTTTCTGTCTCTCTCTCTCTCTCGCTCTTTCTTTCTGTCTCTCTCTCTCTCTCGCTCTTTCTTTCTGTCTCTCTCTCTCTCTCTCTCGCTCTTTCTTTCTGTCTCTCTCTCTCTCTCGCTCTTTCTTTCTGTCTCTCTCTCTCTCTTTCTCTCTCTTTTGCTCTCTCTCGCTCTTTCTTTCTGTCTCTCTCTCTCTCTCTCGCTCTCTCTCGCTCTTTCTTTCTGTCTCTCTCTCTCTCTTGCTCTCTCGCTCTTTCTTTCTGTCTCTCTCGCGCTCTCTTTCTCTTGTCTGTTCGTCTGTCTCTCTCTGTCCATCTGTCTCTCTGTTTGTCTGCCTCTCTGTCTGTCTTTCTCTCTCGCTCCTTCTCACTCTATCTGTGCATGTCTATGTTGTTCTTAGGTCGTTCGTCTGTTTCTCAGGGGGGTAGTTGCCAGAGAGACTTGTGTGTGTCCGCAGTACAACGTCCCCCTGCCCGGTCACCGCCACGATGACTCAGCAGACACTAAACCTTGTCCCTTCTTCTTCTCTCCTCTCCCCTTCCCCTTCCCCCCCCCACCACCGCCTCTCTCCCAGGTGTGCACCCTGACAAAACCAGACAACCGCAAGGTGGGAGAGATCCCCGAGGACGAGCAGCTCCATGTGCTGCCCCTCTACAAGGTCTCGCTCACCGACGAGCACGGCAGCGAGGAGGGCCAGCGGCAGAAGATGAAGTCCGGCGCCATCCAGGTGCTGGACAACTTCCGCCGCGCCGTCCGCAAGCTGCCGTGCTCGTCGGAGAAGAAAACCGGGGTTGTCAAAACACCCAACTTCCTGGACCCCAACATCGGCGGCGTGGCGGTGGCCCCGGCCCACGGCTCCATCCTGATAGAGTGCGCCCGGCGCGAGCTGCATGCCACCACGCCGCTGAAGAGGCCCGACCGCTCCCACCCCACGCGCATCTCCCTGGTCTTCTACTTACATAAGAACCTGAACCAGCCCGTCCACGGCAAGGCCATGTGGGAGGCCAAAATGAAGGAGCGGGCGCGGCAGAGGCAGCAGGAGGCCGCTCTACTGGAGCCCGTGACGCGGCACGCCCCCACGATGCACACCACCTCCACTGTCACTACGCCTGGCGTGTCCCCCTACGCCTTCACCCAGGTCACTGGGTCCTACAGGCACTTTATGTGAGGACAGACAGTTTATTGCATGTTTGAAAATGTCTTTTAAACACCATCCACTGGAAGAAAAAGAAAAAAAAACGTATGTAAGATGTTCTGACAGGATGGAAAAGAAGTCTTTAGAAAGGTTAGGGTAAATCTAACATGACACGATTCTACAGTAAACATTTAGCTTCAAACCTCATCATTTATATAACATTTATTTTCTACCAGCAAAATGTCAGACTATTTTTGATGGAATATATTTTGAAATGCCTAAATAGATAAAAGGTTTACTTTTTAAAAATATTTGTAAAATACTAACACCTTTTTTAATTTGGTTGTGGGAAACATATTTATATATATATATATATATGTATATATTTATAACATATATACATATACGTGTTTAACCTGCTCAGTATTCAGTTGTAAGCGTTCATACCTTTCCTGATCACGAAAAGAAAAAAAAGAAGAAAAAAAAGTTACACAAATGATAAATGACTTGTGATAAAGGATAGCATATCTAGGTTTGGTTCTTCGATCGACGGTCTTACACAATTTATTTTATTGCTGGGATTTCCATGTTAATATTACAAGAAAAGTTTCACGTTGATGTTTTGTAGATAGTCTTAGACAGTAAGAAGCTTCAGATCACCAGACACACGCTGAGGAACACCCAACACAATCAGCATCCTTGATTTAAGTGTCCTTCTCTGCTTGCTGTTTATCTTGTATATATTGAATATACTGTCCAGTTTGGGTTTTATTTTGCTGTATGTCAGGAATACGTTCAGTATTACTTTGTTATAATACAGGGTTTATGTTGGCTAACAATTGTACTGATTGTATATAGATAATTGTTTTCTCCACTCGATGCTACGAGTCATGTGACTTCCTATAAGAGGCGATGAGTAATGTGACTTCCTGTAGAGGCGATATGAGTCATGTGACTTCCTATAGAGGCGATATGAGTCATGTGACTTCCTATAGAGGCGATATGAGTCATGTGACTTCCTATAGAGGCCATATGAGTCATGTGACTTCCTGTAAGAGGACGATATGAGTCATGTGACTTCCTATAGAGGCGATATGAGTCATGTGACTTCCTATAGAGGCCATAGAGTCATGTGACTTCCTGTAAGAGGCCGATGAGAAACTACAGAAACTACGAACCAACATTGTAGCTCTGCTACAGAAAGTACAGGAGGTACACACTGTCTCTCAGACTTACTTACATACACACACACACACACACACACATATACAGTCATACGCTGAACACTAATGTCTCTTCTTCCCTCCTGTAGGACTTTGACATAAACACAGATGATGAACTGGACGCTTACATAGAAGACTTGCTCACCAAGGGAGATTAGAAAAGAGAAGAGGAGAGAAGAATGAACAGAGACAAACACAGACAAAGAGTCTTCACTCAGTTCCTTACTCGCAAGACAGCTCTCCACTCTATTTTATTCTAGACTCTGGTTGGTCTGTGCTTCCGTTCATATAGGGTGAGGGTGTCCATGTTTGTGGGGCAAAAGGTGTGGCCGATACATGCACAGTTCCCTGAGCATCTGAGGATGACCTCTGTTTGGTTTGTTTTTTATAAAACTGCAGTATCTTTATCTTTCTGTTTCTGTTAAGTTAGCATCTCCATCCTCTCTGGGTTTGTACAGGTTTTATGGTGGTCCGACTGAGACTAGCCCATTAGCGTGTAGCGCATGTCTCATTTTAGTCCTTTTATATAGCCGTTATGTATGCTAATCTGTACCAAGAAGTCTTGATTGACTGTAGAACAAAACAGTCTTGAATAGGTTATCCCAGTATTCCCAGCCCAGCCCAGTTCTAAAGCTTATCAGGTTTACCAACCGAACTTACTGCGTTTTATCAGTATCATTATTCCCCCAATATTTCATCTTGTCATCTTGATGTGACTGTTCACTGTGTTCATTTTGGTCTGAAAGTTATTGTCTGGATTTCAACTAACTGGCTTTTCTGTTTTGAGTTATTTAAAATGATTTGTTCATAGTATCAAAGAGGATGCATCAGTGGCCAAGTTTCTTCTAACGGACATTTTTAACATGTCATAGAAAGTTTTATTAAAAGATGGACATGTTGGCTGAACAAAATATGCTGTATTTTTGACTAATCTCTATATGAAGCAACAATAAAAACAGGTTCCCAGACAACTTTACTACATGCTTATTATGTTATGTCATTACGTTGTCACTACATATAAACATCTTGAATATCATATGCATTATTACTGTGAAGTGAAGGACTGTCGTAGCCCAAGTCTTCGAATGTCAGAGGTAATGTAGAATAGTTAGTGTACGTATTAAGTTTTGAATCTTGTAAAACAAAGGATGGTTCAGGGGCTCCCTACGTTACCAGCTTTGCCGAATGGCAAGGCAAGTTTATTTGTATAGCACATTTCATACAACAGGGGCAATTCAAAGTGCTTTACATACATTATATAAAAATACAGCATTAGAAAATAAAAATTGCAATGAATAAAAGCAAATATAAGAAGTAAATAGATAAAACATTTAAAAAGACAGTTAATGGAAAAAAGACATTGATAGAAGTGTTTGTGTTTAATCATAACTGGTGCAAAACATGAAGGTTTTTAGCTTAGATATTTTAAGGGTTTGGGCCTGTTTGATTTCTTCAGGGAGATTGTTCCAGGAGCATGCAGCTGCGTGACTGAAAGCTGCTGCACCGTGTTTTGTTTTTACTCTTGGAATTATTAGCTGATTAGTCTCAGCTGACCTTATATTAGGGACCTTGCGGGAATATAGGGTGGGAGGAGATCTGATATGTATTTTGGTCCAAGACCATTTTGTGATTTGTATGTAATTAGGAGGATTTTGAATTCAATTCTCTGACTGGTAGCCAGTGCAGGGATCTCAGGATTGGTGTAATGTGTTTTTGTTAGGACCCTAGCAGCAGCGTTTTTGGATGAGCTGCAATTTACGAACAGCTCCTTTAGATAGGCCTGTTAGTAGACCATTACAATAATCGAGACTACTCAAAACAAATGCATGGATGAGTTTTTCAAGGTCTTGCTTGGACATGAAACCTCTCATTCTTGTTATGTTTTTCAGGTGATAGTAGGCTGATTTAGTTATCGAATTGATGTGGCTGTTGATGTTTAGATCGGAGTCTAGAATTACACCAAGATTTCTGACCTGTTTTTTAGTCTGAAGAGAGAGAGAATCAAGTTTTGCACTGACTTTCGATCTTTTGTCAGGTGCACCGAATACAATTATCTCTGTTTTGTCCTTGTTTAGTTGGAGCAAGTTTTGTGTCATCCAGGCGTTTATTTGCTCAATGCAATTACAGAGATTGTCAATGGGACTATAGTCGTTCGGTGAGAGGGCTATGTAGATTTGAGTGTCATCCGCATAGTTGTGGTAGGCAATTTTGTTCTTTTTTATGATGTGTCCCAATGGAAGCATGTAGAGATTGAATAGAAGGGGGCCAAGGATTGACCCTTGGGGAACCCCACATGTCATTTTAATTTGGTCAGATACAAAGTTGCCAATGGAGACATAGTAGCTTCTGTCCTGTAGGTAGGATCTAAACCAGTTTAGGGCAGTGCCCGAAAGTCCTACCCAGGTTTTTAGTCTATCTATTAGAATGTCATGGTCTACAGTGTCAAAGGCAGCACTAAGATCTAGTAGGACCAAAACTGAGATTTTTCCGGAGTCTGTGTTTACGCGAATGTCATTAAGGACCTTAATAAGGGCCGTTTCAGTGCTATGTAGGGGCGAAAGCCTGATTGAAAGTCATCAAAGAGATCATTTAGGGTCAAATAATTGCTAAGTTGTTCGTGGGCAACCATTTCAATAATTTTTCCTGTACAGGGAAGGTTTGATATGGGTCTGTAGTTGTTTAGTACAAATGGGTCTAGGCCGTTCTTTTTTAGTAGAGGCTTAATAACTGCAGTTTTCAGGGCTTCAGGGAAGATTCCTGATTTAAGGAAGGTGTTAATTATTTGTATTAGTTCGCCTGCCATGCAGCTAAATATGTTTTTTAAAAAGCTTGTTGGCAGGACATCAAGGGCACAGGTGGATGGTTTAAGACGTGACATGATTTTATCTAGGGTCTTGTAATCAATGGTGTTAAATTGTGACATGGTTGTTATGTCCGCCCTATTTGGGGTTGTTAATGGGGACATGTTTTTCATGCCTGACACAGAAGGCCTAATGCCTTGTCTAATGGTTTCTATTTTATTGTTAAAAAAGGATGCAAGCTCATTGCATTTACTAGTTGAGTGAAATTCCTGAGCAATGGGTGTTGGGGGATTTGTTAGTCTGTCAACAGTTCTGAAAAGGATGCGGGCATTATTGATGTTATTGTTTATGATCTTAGAGAAAAATGATTGCCTGGCACTTCTTATTTCTAAGTTATAGTTCTGAAGATTCTCTTTATAGATATCATAGTGGACTTGAAGGTTTGTTTTTCTCCATCTGCGCTCTGCTTTACGACATTCTCTTTTTTGGGTCTTTACGGATGGGGCAGTTCTCCAGGGAGCTTTTTGCTTACCAGAGATGCATTTGGATCTAATGGGTGCAATATCATCAATGGTTTTTGTGATTTTTAAGTTGAAATCGTGTAGAAGGTCATTTACTTAGAGAGAAATCGGACCTTGATGGTCTTTTAATGGCCACACACGGCAGTTTTACACTCTGATCACACACATGCAAGTTTTAGGTGAACACACACACAAACACAAGCACATGCACTATCTTCGGCGGGTCGCCAGGTAGAAATTGTCCTCTGCCTTTGTAACCCATCTGGGCTGCCATTCCTCCACTGGCAGCCAGGGGCAGCGGTCGCCCTTTTGGCGCGGCTTGAACCGACGCCCGGCGCCCCGGGGACCAAGTAGCGTTCTTCACCGTCGTGGTCAGGGACGGGTGTTCACTTTGGCATGTCTTTCCATGTGGGGTGAAGGAGACCCCTAGTGGACATGGGGGGAACATGCCAACCCCAAGCCATATATATGTGCCACGGCAACCAGGCTTTCACCCTTTTTGGACTCCCATCCAGGTTACTAACCAGGCCCAGCCCTGCTTAGCTTCTGAGATCTGACGAGATCAGGCTTGACAAGGTGGTACGGCCGCACACAAGGTATATTACTGAGGTTGGAATAGAAGTTTGGGGGGGGGGGGGCTAGGGAAAAGGCCTGTGTGAACAGTGCACTGGTCTTTTCATTGATATATCGTTTGGAAATAGTTTTAGACATAGTTTGAATAACAGGAAAGATAGATACGTCAAAGAATATGCAACAGTGGTCAGACAGGGCAATGTCAGTTACAACAACATTTGAAATATCTAGGCCTTTGGTGATGATAAGGTCCAGAGTGTGACCTCGATTATGAGTAGGGAGGTTCACATGTTGTTGAAGTTCAAAAACATCTAACAGAACAGAGAGTTCTTTGGCTTTGTTGTCCTCTGAGTTATCCACATGAATATTTAAATCACCAGCAATGATCAGACCATTAAATTCAGTAGTAATGATGGAGAGAAGCTCTGTAAGTTCATTAAAGAAGCTAGTAGAGTATTGGGGTGGTCTGTATAAAATTATAAAAAGAATTCGAGTGGAACATTTAAAAACAACTGAAAGATATTCAAATGATAAAAATTCCCCGAAGGATTTCTGTTTGCAGTTAAAACTGTCAATGCAGGTTAGATGACGAACTGCATTTCCTTATGACAACCTTGGTACTTGTCAATGACAATAAGATTGAATCTAATCTAATCTAAAATAAAAAAACATGATTTAACATAATAAATACAAAGGGAGATATCTGTTTTTGCAAAACAACCCCTCAAATATGTTGTACAGTTTAATCGGGAATCATATTTAATCAGTGGTGTAGTCTAGTTAGTGGGTATACTGTGATTTTTCCCTCCCAGCCTCATATCGTTCATTTCGGAACTTCATAAAAAATACATCTGCGTTCCCTGCCTGACGTTATATATCTAACATTACATGTTATAAGGCTGATCTGTGCATGGTATAGTGCTGCATTTTGACATATTTCATGTCGCATCTCCCCCCGTTGATGGTATATGACGCTATAGTCAGTCCCAATGCTCCAAAAGTCATGTGCTTCGTGACACAGACGGGGTGAATTTGAATGAAAGTGTGAAAGTTCTGTCACAAAACGCTGTTACGTATCCTCGCACATTTTTAAGTGGGTATACGGAAATCCTTGGCCTTTCTTAGTGGGTATACGGCGTAGCCCTGCGTATCACGTAGACTACACCACTGTATTTAATTGAATCTGTAATTATTAAACAATACTTGAATGTTATGAAATGTATTATCATAAATAATAAGGTGAACACGTTGTCGATACAGTCTGGAAGAAAGATATTATACGAGAGTTTCATATTGTTATGTGTTCGTTAAGCGGAACTACTGCGCAGAAATTGACTGGGTGAATTTTTTTTTGTGTACGGCTTATCTCCTGTGTGTATTCTCTCATGGACCTTCAGGTTGAAGGACGTAGTGAAACTCTTCCCACACTGGGAGCAGGTGTACAGCTTCTCTCCTGTGTGTATTCTTTCATGGTCCTTAAAGTGTCCTGACTGAGTGAAACCCTTCCCACACAGGGAGCAGGTGTATGGCTTTTCTCCTGTGTGTATTCTCTCATGGACCTTCAAGTGTCTTGACCGAGAGAAACCCTTCCCACAGTGGGAGCAGGTGTACAGCTTCTCTACTGTGTGTATTCTCTCATGGACCTTCAGCTTGTCTTGCCTATTGAAACTCTTCCCACAGTGGGCGCACACGTATGGCTTCTCTCCTGTGTGTATTCTCTGATTGTCCTTCAGCTTGTCTTGCCTAATGAAACTCTTCCCACACTGGGGGCAGGTGTATGGCTTCTCTCCTGTGTGTATTCTCTCATGGACCTTCAGAGTGTCTTGCCTATTGAAACTCTTCCCACAGTGGGAACAGGTGTACAGCTTCTCTACTGTGTGTATTCTCTCATGGACCTTCAGAGTGTCTTGCCTATTGAAACTCTTCCCACAGTGGGCGCACACGTATGGCTTCTCTCCTGTGTGTGTTCTCTCATGGACCTTCAGTTTGATGGACGTAGTGAAACCCTTCCCACAGTGGGAGCAGGTATACGGCTTCTCTCCTGTGTGTATTCTCTGATGGTCCTTTAAGCTTCCTGACTGAGTGAAACCCTTCCCACAGTGGGAGCAGGTGTACGGCTTCTCTCCTGTGTGTATTCTCTCATGGACCTTCAGTTTGATGGACGTAGTGAAACTCTTCCCACAGTGGGAGCAGGTGTACGGCTTCTCTCCTGTGTGTATTCTCTCATGGACCTTCAGGTTCATGGATGTAGTGAAACTCTTCCCACAGTGGGAGCAGGTATACGGCTTCTCTCCTGTGTGTATTCTCTGATGGTCCTTTAAGCTTCCTGACTGAGTGAAACCCTTTCCACAGTGGGAGCAGGTGTACGGCTTCTCTCCTGTGTGTATTCTCTCATGGACCTTCAGTTTGATGGACGTAGTGAAACTCTTCCCACAGTGGGAGCAGGTGTACGGCTTCTCTCCTGTGTGTATTCTCTCATGGACCTTCAGGTTCATGGATGCAGTGAAACTCTTCCTACATAGGATGCAGGTGTACGGCTTCTCTCCTGTGTGTATTCTCTGATGGTCCTTTAACGTTCCTGACTGAGTGAAACCCTTCCCACAGTGGGAGCAGGTGTACAGCTTCTCTACTGTGTGTATTCTCTCATGGACCTTCAGAGTGTCTTGCCTATTGAAACTCTTCCCACAGTGGGTGCACACGTATGGCTTCTCTCCTGTGTGTATTCTCTGATGGTCCTTTAAGCTTCCTGACTGAGTGAAACCCTTCCCACAGTGGGAGCAGGTGTACGGCTTCTCTCCTGTGTGTATTCTCTCATGGACCTTCAGTTTGATGGACGTAGTGAAACTCTTCCCACAGTGGGAGCAGGTGTACGGCTTCTCTCCTGTGTGTATTCTCTCATGGACCTTCAGGTTCATGGATGTAGTGAAACTCTTCCCACACTGGGAGCAGTAGTATGGCCTCTCTCCTGTAAAATTTGGAACATACGCAGGATTATAACAAGATAAGAGCAACAAAGTGGTTCCATAGGCTTCACAGTGCCATGTAACAATATCTCTGGGGTCTGAAGAATACAAGAGGAGAATAGTAAGCAGATTTAAAAAGCAAAATTAATGAATGAAGATTACTAACCGTGATTTTTTGGGAGAGAAAGAGAAAGAGAGAGAGGAAGCTATGTACACATAATAGTCATGTTTTTTGAACCCTTAAAACCACTTCACTTGTCTGCTTTATGAACTGTAGTATCATTGTGTGCCGTGTTATTCACGGACAAACACGGTGCCCTTTGCGGGTTAATAACTTCGGTTTACCGTGGGTTAGGATAACAATTCAAATACAATTCGAATCCAAAACCATTTGAATGGTATCGATCCTACACTCCTATCACCGTCGACAGCGCGGAGCGAATTCCCGGGTAGAAATATTCTCTGCCCCCGCTGTCAACAGGAGTTTCATCCAGCAGCAAGCGGTGCTTTGCGGGTTAATAACTTTGGATTACCGTGGGTTAGGATAACAATTCCATCGTGTCCGGATAGAGGAGAGGACAGGGAATCCAAAACCATTTGAATGGTATCGATCCTACACTCCTATCACCGTCGACAGCGCGGAGCGAATTCCCTGTTAAAACGTTTCTCTGCCCCCGCTGTCAACGGGACTTTCAACCAGCAGCAAGCGGTGCTGCGAGCAGCAGCGGCCGGGTGAACTCCCGGTTCATTGAGTTTACGGTTAAAAGCATAACTTCTCGGGGTGTCAGCGCGGTGGTTAAGGGCTCAAAATGACCGTATACCGATGGTGAAGTTAGCAAAGGAGTATTGTGTTTCTACCACATTCACAGCCGGTGTTATTCACGGGCAAAGACGGTGCATAATAGCGATTTTTGTGTTATGCTTGTTGTAAATAAAAGTTCTATGATGCATTGAAATAACATTAAACTAAGATAATACGATAGTCAGCATAATTTTTCTAATCTTTATTAATAAGCTATTACAGAAACTGTAGTGACATTTTCCAAGAGCGAATGTGGTATTTCAAGATGGCGGTTAGTGAAGAAATCTATGAACATGGGATGACGATTTCCATTGACCAATCAACGGTGTGCAGCGTCACACGTCACACGCAGCCTGGCAAAAAGGTTCCGGGTCTAAATTTAGACCCTGGTATCGAAGGGGAGCTAAAGAAGCGAGCCGAACCGACCTGACCCGACCCGGGCTGGCACGATAGTGGAAAAGGGGCTTTAGGGTTAGGCTTTTTGGCTCTGAAAGAATGTCTGCTGACAAAGGGGTGTTTTATGACATCTAGGGCTGCAACAACGAATCGATTAAATCGATAAAAATCGATAACGAAAAGTGTGAGTTCTGGCGAAGCGTCAGCTAAATGACTGTAATGTAATGCGATAGCCAGTGAGTGTTTGCTCGCATTCATGAATTCAATATTGCATGACAAGTGTATTTAGCTAGCTGGCTAACGTCAGTGGTAGAGCAGAGGTGATAAGCTAAAGGCTAGCTAGTGGTAGCCTACCAAGCTACCCGTGAGTTAGAGTGAGGCACTGGACTGTCGCCTAGCCTATTGTATGGAGTGAGAGGACACATTGCATTGTTTTGGAGCATATCTGTTATATAACAAGCTGTCTCTCTCTCCTAGTGTTGAGGAATAAACTGTTCATTCTCTCCTAGTGTTGAGGAACAAGCTGCGGAGCCTGGACGACATGATGAACATAAAGGAGGAGAAGCTGAGGGGGCGGTCCAGGGACACCTACGCTGCCCTCCAGTGGCTGAGGCAGAACAGAAAAATCTTCGCCGGCAACGTCTATGAACCCATGCTGCTAGTGGTGAGATCACAGAACCACCTCTATGAACCCATGCTGCTAGTGGTGAGAGCAGAGATCCACCTCTAGAACCCATGCTGCTAGTTGCTAGTGGTGAGATCACAGAACCACCTCTATGAACCCATGCTGCTAGTTGCTAGTGGTGAGATCACAGAACCACCTCTATGAACCCATGCTGCTAGTTGCTAGTGGTGAGATCACAGAACCACCTCTATGAACCCATGCTGCTAGTTGCTAGTGGTGAGATCACAGAACCACCTCTATGAACCCATGCTGCTAGTTGCTAGTGGTGAGAGCACAGAGTAGCACTCGTATTACTGTGGGAGAACGGCGGGGCAGAGCAGAGTAGCTTGCCCTGAGCGGTGATCATACTCACGACCTACCGGCCGCGCTAGCTACAACACCAAGGGCTGGTTTCACAGACAAGGGTTAATCCTAGTCCTGGACTACATCACACTTTCAATGTAAAAAATCCCCATTGAAGATGCTTTTTAGTCTAGGATTAGGCTTAGGCCTCGTCTGTGAACCCGGCCCAAAGACTGATTGAACCCTCCCCTGTGACTCCTTCCTGGAGTTCAGACTGATTGACCCCTCCCCTGTGACTCCTTCCTGTAGTTCAGACTGATTGACCCCTCCCCTGTGACTCCTTCCTGGAGTTCAGACTGATTGACCCCTCCCCTGTGACTCCTTCCTGGAGTTCAGACTGATTGACCCCTCCCCTGTGACTCCTTCCTGTAGTTCAGACTGATTGACCCCTCCCCTGTGACTCCTTCCTGGAGTTCAGACTGATTGACCCCTCCCCTGTGACTCCTTCCTGGAGTTCAGACTGATTGACCCCTCCCCTTCCTCCTCAGATCAACGTCCGCGAGGCTCGTTTCGCCAAGTACGTGGAGAACCACATCAGCTTCAACGACCTGCGCTCCTTCGTCTTCCAGAGGAAGGACGACATGGAGATGTTCCTCACGGAGGTGAGAGCAGGGGTCAGAGGTCAGGGTTCACAGACCAGTGTACTACGGTTGAGCCCTGAAGGGAAAATTATTATTATTATTATTATTATTTTTCAACTGACGAAAAGGAAACATATTCAGTATAGAGAGGTGAAGTGGTTCAACAAAATGTACTCTGTGAAGCCAAAAAAATTGCAATTAGAATGTCACTAGAGGGCCAAGGGTGACTTTATTCAACAAAAATGGGACTGGGGGAGGGAGGGAGGAGAAACTCAGGCTGGAGGAGCAGGTCAGGGTGAGGTGGGAGGGGGGGACTGGGGGAGGAGGGGAGAGAGGGACTGGGGGAGGGAGGGAGGAGAGGAGGGAGGGAGGGAGAGACTGGGGGGGAGGGGGGAGGAAGGTAGGGACTGGGGGAAGGAGGGAGGGAGGGACTGGGGGAAGGAAGGAGGGGAGGGAGGGACTGGGGGAGAGAGGGAGGGAGGAAGGTAGGGACTGGGGGAGGGATAATAAAATAAATGATGATGCTTAATTTTGGAGCCAATCAAAGTACTGTTGCTAGGTAAACACCACATAAAAGACTTGCAAACCAACTGCATTTTTGACCCAGGCTTCTGAGCTCTCTACTTGGTGTAAAATGTTAAATAAACCTGCTCCGTCCTCAGTGCCGTGACAAGCAGAACCTGAGGGTGAACGCCATCAACGCCCCAGAGGAGTCCTGTGCCAACCGACCCCCCTCTCGACCCCTCGAGTCCCTGAGGTCAGCGCTTTAACCCCGACCCTAACCCTCAACAGGCTACCACACCTAACACCAACCCCACATAAAACACGTGGCACTCTAGGTGGTGAGTGTTCCGGAATTCTTTGGCGGTTGGTGAGTTAACCGCCTGTTTTGCGGCCTTGTTCTTGGTGTTCCAGGCATTTCGGCTTCTTCTCGTACCTGCGCGAGCTCTTCGACGCCCCTGACGAGGTCATGAGCTACCTCTGCAACCAGTACAAGGTGCATGACGTCCCCGTGGGGACGGTTGAGACCAAGTCCATGATCAAGACGGTAGGTCTCTGAGGGAGCCGCAGGGGAGGCTGGTGGAGGTAGAAATTGGAGGACAATCAATCAATCAATCAAATGTAAACTCCTCAAAAAAAAGTTTGGAAACGTTATTTCAGTCGATTCTTCCTCCCCTTTAATAATACCAATTGGTATTGTATTTTATATCGTTGGAAAGCCTGATTAGTCACCTTTACAAGGTACAACTTGTAAGGATCATGCATTCGTGGAATGAGTAACACAGCTAAACGTGTGGGTAGCGGCCCAAAAAATAAATAAACCGTGGGTAGCGGTTTATTTATATAGCACATGACACTTGTCAACCAAAGTGCTTTACAGTAAAAGTACTCCTAAAGTGTAAATAAACAGACAGATAACTCTCTCTCTCTCCCCAACTCCCTGTCTCCCTGTCTCCCTCCCTGTCTCCCTCCCTGTCTCCCTCTCTGTCTCCCAGGTGATACAGGAGCCCTATCTGAAGGTGCTTTACACGGCGGACGAGAAGTACTCTCTGAAGCGCTCTGTCTACTCCAACCATACCAGCACCAGTAACTCAGCTATCAGGCCCTCCCAGTGGCTCATGCTGGCCGTGGACGCGGAGGAGAAACGCAGGGAGGTGGAGGTGGAGGGAGGAGGGGAGGGAGGGAGGTAGGAGGAGGGGAGGGAGAGAGGGACTGGGGGAGGGAGGAGCAGATCAGAGGGAGGGACTGGGGGGGAGGGGAGGGAGGGACTGGGGGAGGGAGGGAGGGAGAGACTGGGGGAGGGAGAGAGGGAGGGAGGTAGGGACTGGGGGAAGGAAGGAGGGAGGGAGGGGGGGACTCGGCGAGGGAAGGAGGGAGGGAGTGGGGGACTGGGGGAAGGAAGGAGGGAGGGAGGGGGGGACTCTGCGAGGGAGGGAGGAGGGGAGGGAGAGACTGGGGGAGGGAGGGAGGTAGGGACTGAGGGAGGGAGGGAGGGACTGGGGCAAGGAAGGAGGGAGGGGGCGACTGGGGGAGGGAAAGTGAGACGGAAGGACGGGCGGGGGGGCTCGGGGGGACGACGACGACATGATCAGCTAAAGTATAAGGTTACACAGGTGAAGTGAAGTTAACCTTTGACCCCCGTGCTGCGGTCGGTCAGGCGATTGAGACCAACATGCAGGCCATCGACGCCCAGGTGGGCGCCATGCAGGAGCGCGCCAGGAAGATAAGCCAGGAAGAAAACTACACAGATATCATGCTCACACACACACACACACACACACACACACACACACACACACACAGATGGACTATACTATACTATTCTATACTATACATATCAGTATGTGGTATACACTCTAGATCGCATAGAACGCATTTTGGAACACAACCAATGTGTCTTCACATGAAAGTGTTTGTCGTATTTATTCTATACCCCCCTCTCTCTCTGTCCTCTCCTCCCTCCCTCCATCCCTCCCTGTCCTCTCTTTCTGTCCTCCCATCCCTCCCTCCCTGTCCTGTCCTTTCCCTCCCTCCCTCCCTGTCCTCTCTCTCTGTCCTCCCCTCCCTCCCTGTCCTCTCCTCCCTCCCTCCCTCCCTGTCCTCTCTGTCCTCCCCCTCCCTCCCTCCCCCCCCTCTCTCTCTAGTCTGAGACAGATGGAGCAGGGTGGTATTGACCTGAGGAAGGCTGAGGAGGACACCAGCGCCCGGGTCTCCTCCGTCAACACCCAGAAGGTGGCCATCGTGGCCGAGTTCATGACCCACATGAAGGTACGTCTGGGTCATGGAGCAGGGCTCAGATACGCACGCGGACACACACACACACACACACACACACACTCACACACACACACACACACACACACCTCACCACTGTGGCTCCTACAGTAGGTCTGGAGTTTATAGGCGTGTCTTCTAATGATACACACGTACAGCATTCACACATTCATGTGTTCCGCTTCTCCTACCCTACCCCCTCCCTCCCTCCCTCCTTCCCTCCCTCCCTCCCTCCCTCTCTCCCTCCCCTCTCCCTCCCTCCCTCTCTCTCTCCCTCCCTCCCTCCCTCCTCCTCTCCTAGTCGAGGGCCATGCTGAGCATGGAGAAGGTGTACATGACTTTGGAGACTGTGAGCCTGACGGCAGAGAAGAGCAAGCTGGAGAACGACTGCAGGGACGGCTCGGCCGAGCACAGGACCCTAGAGGTCAGGAGGTCACACGCACACACACACACACACACACACACACAGTGTCTTACACACGCCATCTCATCACACTCCCACGGTCTGACACAGAAATAATGAGTGTTAACTGTGCGTGTGTGTGTGTGCGTGTGCCAGCAAGTGTACAACCAGCTGGAGCAGTGGAAGGCCCGTTTGACGGACACCTGTAAGCACCTGATGCGGCGGGCCCGGGAGATCTGCAACATGGACCCAGGGGAGGTGGCCGTGCCCCCGGACATGCACAGGGTCAGTTTATTTTAGTGAGTCTGAGCAGAGGCGGAGAGTCAGAGAGATGTGAGGGACAGTAGGGTGGATGCTGAGGCAAGTCATTAAAGGGATAGGCCTACTACAGAATACCCCTCTCCACCTGTTAAGTGTTAAGGTGTTTATGACATAATGTGAAATCGCACAAAGACCTTGATATAAAGCTAATAGTATATATGTTTCATTCAGAGAAAAAAAAATGTGAAGCAGGTTAAATGTAGAATCAGACTGGGGAAATAGAAGAGTTTTGATTGGTGTTATCTGGACATTTGGCTGGTTTGGGGTGTTTCTGACCTAATCATTTGGAATTTCAGGTATTTGGAAACATCAGGGAAGGTGAGGTGAGCAGGCAGGATGAGTATGCAGCAACAAAGGAGGTCAGAGCAGGCAGGCTGAACAGGTAGCAAGAGTAACATACCTGTAGTAGTGCTGTTGAAAGCTTCATTATTTAAGAACCGGTAATTGTAAAAGGAGAGAGTTTGGTTAATGTTTGGTGAAGAGCATATTCGTTGGATAGAGAGGCTTCCCCCCAAAGTGTCCCCCCCCAATGTGTGACTGACTATTTCGCCCTTGGCTTCAACACATCATCACAGTCAGATAATGCATCACTTCTCCCGGAAGATTGTTGCAATTACATATGCTTTGCTATTCACATGTTTATTTATTTTGTTTTCATTGGAACAACACAAAAAAAGCAGAGAAAAAAAGCCAAATCTGATATCATTCCACACAGATCTAAAAAAAAAAGGAAAAAAGGATTGGCACCTAGTTAGATAATGCACCTCTACTCCCAGGAAATTGTTGCAATTTCAAATGCTTTGGTGTTGCAACATTTTTCTGGGAGAAGTGGTGCATTCTCTGATGGAAGTGCAATATTTTGGGCTGTGACTGTATTTCATTAACTCAATAAAAACTCAATATTAACAAAATGTTTACCATTTAAATGGATTGCACTTATATAGCGCCTTTATCCAAAGCACTTTACAACGGCCTCTCATTCACCCATCCACACACACATTCACACACCCGCTCACTGGGAGCAATTTGGGGTTCAGTGTCTTGCCCAAGGACACTTTGACATGTGGCCAGCCGGGGCTCGAACCGCCGATCTGCCAACCTTGCGATCATTAGACACGTGGCTCTACCTCCTGCACCACAGCCGCCCCAACAAGTGCCTTACTCAAGATCACACTAAGTGTTGGTGTTCCCAGGTGGGATTTGAACTCATGACCTTCGGATCACCAGACCAACTCAGTATCCGCCAGGCCACCACTACCCCTATAATTAATTAATGAATTAATTCTTAATGAGTTAATCCATTTACTCCTCCATCCATTCATCTTGTCTTGTGTTCCCCAGGCCTTCAGCCAGCTGCCCACCTCCCTGGATGAGATCGATGCCAGGCTGAACGAGGAGAGGGCCAGAGCAGAATGCTTCACCGGCCTCAGCGAAAACGTACGTGAGAGGGAGAGGGAGAGAGATGAAAGGGGGGGGGGGGGACATTTTGAGGTGATGGAGAGAGGAAAAAAGTAGTTGTCTGTGTGTGTAGGTGACAGATGTGGTGTCCCGGGGGGGGGGGGGGGGTTTGAGGTGATGGATAGAGGAAAAAAGGAGTGTGTGTGTGTGTGTGTGTGTGTGTGTGTATGTGTGTGTGTGAGTGACAGATGTGGTGTCCCCTCCTCCCAGGTGGTGGATGAGTACAACAGGAGAGAGAGGAAGAAATGAGGAGTGTGTGTGTGTGTAAAAGAGAGGAGGTGTGTGTGTGTGTGTGTGTGTGTGTGTGTGTGTGTGTGTGTGTGTGTGTGCGTGTGCGTGTGCGTGTGCGTGTGCGTGTGCGTGTGTGTGTGTGTGTGTAAGAGAGGAGCAGTGTTTGTGTGAGTATGACAGGTGTCCCTCCTCCCCCAGGTGGTGGATGAGTACAACAGGAGAGAGCAGGAGATCAAGAGCCTGGAGAAGGAGTTAGAGGACCGGAGCAACGCCCTGGACACCTACAGACAGAACATATCAGAGGTCACTACACACACCACCCCGCTGTGTGTGTGTGTGTGTGTGTGTGTGTGTGTGTGTGTGTGCGTGTATGATATCTGTGTAGTTTCCTGGCAAAAATCTAAATGTTGTTTCTCTCTTTTTCTCTCTCCTCCTCTTTCCCCCCCTCTCCCTCTCTGTGTGGCGCACACACACACACACACTCACACACTCACACACACACACACACACACTCACACACACTCACACACACATACACACACTCAGGCGAAGGAGCTTTGGTTGAACCCTCTGAAGCAGCTGGTGGAACAGATCAATGAGAAGTTCAGTGCTTTCTTCCGCTCCATGCAGTGTGCCGGGGAGGTGGACCTGCACTCTGAGAGCGAGGTATGCACACTAACCACACACACACACGCACGCACACACACACACACACACACACACACACACACACACACACACACATACACACCCTCTTTGACCCTCTGTATCGGTGTGATAAAGGAGAACTATCTCCTCCTTCCTCTCTGTCTGTCTGGGAGTGCTAGCCACACTCCACCAGTCATTGGAGCTGGTGTCTGGCTCCAGAGAAAAGGAGAAGAGACGTGCAGTCAAACATCTGTCAAATACATTTATTAAAACAGAATCAATTTAACAGTCAACCCTTGTTTTTCGGAGAGAGAAGGCATAGCTCACTTTTTTTCTTCCAGAGCAGAAACACACAGCTTTATCGACTTTGTCCTTGGCAAAGACCATCTGTTGTTTAGGGAGATAGGCGATGAACTCAACAACAGGGTAGGTGTATGTTTAGACGAAACGAGAGAGTGGAGGCCATTTGGGGACTGACTCACGACCCAGAGAAATGTTTATAGGAGACCCAGGAACAACCCGAGGGGGTTCAAATTGATTCTTTAACTCACCAACTGCCAAAGAATTCCGGAACACTCACCACCTCGAGTGCCAAGTGTTTTATGTGGTGTTTACCTAGCAACAACCTAGCAACAATGTTTTGTTTTACCAGCTCAGTGGCCTTTGCGGTTAGAGATGTCCGCCCTGAGATTGGGAGGTCGTGAGTTCGATCCCCGGCCCCGGAGTCATACCAAAGAATATATAGATGGTACCCGATGCCTCCCTGCTTGGCACTCAGCATTAAGGGTTGGATTGGGGGTAAGACCCTACGACATACCAGCGTCATGTCCAGGGGGTGTACTTGTACTTGTACATCAAGCCACCTCACGCTACGGAAACAGGAGATAGGCTCCTGCCGCCTACGGGTCCCTTAGGCTCGAGAACCATCGGTTCTCAAGGCTTACTTACTACTTACTACCTAGCAACAATGCTTTGATTGGCTACAAAATGAACCATCATCATTTATGCATCTCTGGTGAATACAGTCACCCCATGGCACTCAAGAACATTGACAATTTGGGAGACTGACTTTATTCACCCTCTCGGCACTGAATGAGTTAACACTGGTAGCAGCAGAGAGGTGCCATGTGTGTGTGTGTGTGTGTCAGGGTTTCCGTTAACCGGTAATTACCGGTCTTTGTCCGGTAACATTTGTTGAAGTCCGACAAACTGAAAACTCGTCGGACAAAATGTCCGGTGAAAATAATCACCACCATTCTCAGCTGAGCACCAAACACACACACACCCACACACACACACTGCCCGAGAGAGAAGGACCCGCCCCCTCCAGCCAGCCTATAGGCTAACCAAAGGGGGCGGGTCCTTCTCTCTCGGGCAGTGCCGCGCGTGCACGAGTGTGTGTGTGTCCGGTGCCCAGCCGAAAATGGTGGCCCGAAGCGGAAAGCCTTATCTTTATCGCACAATAACAAGGATAACAAACGAAACGGACAACATTTACACTAAGACAGTGTGCGAATTAAATCACGGTGTGCGGGGGAGCCCAGGGATTCAAGCAACAAAAAGAAAATCTCCTGACGGAAAAAAAAGTTCTGGCCAAATCGGGGCCGGTGGCTTTCCGCGCGCGTGCGATGTTCCGTTCTACGTTCTAATGCTTTGACTTTTCTTTCGAAAAATGTGAATACATTTCCGCGTTGTCGAAAATCAATGACACATCGCTAGTCAACTAACACGGCTTGTTTTATGAGCCTGCTAACAATGTAAAGTAGTGTTGTAAGATGGAGACAAACTTCAGCTATATGATCTAACAGCCGGTCTTCAGGACGACATACAGACCCGTATGAGCTTACAGGGCTATCCCCTAAGTATGATTTGACAGGCAGCTAAACGAAAATGCCTTCCCAACCAGCGAGACCTGGGGGGTGTTCCATCAACGTCGCCAAAGGAAAACCTAGGCCCACTTCGCCAAGTCCCGCGAGACTCTTAAAAAGATCCAGGCATATCTTGATAGATCTCGCGAGACTTGTCAAAACAAGCCCAGACTTTCCTCCAGCGACGTCGATGGAACACCCCCCTGGTTATAGAAATGACGTTGTTTTATTGATATTTTTTTTTAAAAAGGGTAAAACTGGAAAGAGAAAATTGAAAACTCACATTAATCCCAAACAATTTAACAAACTTCAGTTAACGTAATGTGGAGTCCGTTCATTGATCGATGCTGTCTGTTCAGTTCCCAGTGAGGCGCCCGTTCAGCGCTGGACATAATGGCATAGCGCGCATGCGAATCATGTTATATTATTATATAGCTCGCATCTAATCGTATCGGATGAGAAATAGACATTAAATGGCATATATAGGCCGCTACACAACAGTAATCACCGCGACAAACAGCTATATTAGATTTGGAGAAAAAAAAAATATGATTTTGAAAAAAAAAATTTGTATTATATTTTAATATGATGACCGGAATAATTCACGTTTGTCCGGTAAATCGAAATCTTCCCGGACACGATGTCCGGCGGCAAATTTTTCTAACGGAAACCCTGGTGTGTGTGTGTGTGACTCAGGTCTGCCCCCTGCAGGAGGAGTACGACAAGTACGGCATCCGTATCCGGGTGAAGTTCCGTAACAACACGGAGCTGCACGAGCTGACGGCCCACCACCAGAGCGGCGGGGAGCGCAGCGTGTCCACCATGCTCTACCTCATGGCCCTGCAGGAGCTGAACCGCTGCCCCTTCAGAGTGGTGGACGAGATCAACCAGGTACCACACACACACACACACACGCACACACAGAGACAGACACATACAGAGACATACACACACAGAGAGACAGACAGACACACACCCCTTCAGAGTGGTGGACGAGATCAACCAGGTACCACACACACACACACACACACACACACACACACACACAGAGACAGACACACACACACACACACAGAGACAGACACACACACACACACACACACACACACACACACAGAGAGACAGACACACGCACACACACACAATCACACACACACGCACAGAGACAGACAGACACACACCCCTTCAGAGTGGTGGACGACATTAACCAGGTACCACACACACACACACACACACACGCACAGAGACAGACAGACACACACCCCTTCAGAGTGGTGGACGAGATCAACCAGGTACCACACACACACACACACACACACACACACACACACACACACACACACACACACACACACACTCACACACACACAGAGACAGACACACACACACACACACACACACACATACAGAGACATACACACACAGAGAGACAGACAGACACACACCCCTTCAGAGTGGTGGACGAGATCAACCAGGTACCACACACACACACACACACACACACACACACACACACACACACACACACACACACAGGGTGTGTGTCTGTCTGTCTCTGTGACAGCTTGACAGTGCACCTGAAATGCAATCATGTCATCATGGACCAGAATCTCAAAGGAATGTTTCTTGTCTTGTAGAATCAAGGCCATGAAGAATTGAGGTTGTTCTGAGAGCAAAGGGAGGCCCTACTCAGTGTTAGTGTAGTGTTCCTAATAAAGTGTTGCGTGAGTGTGTATATAAAGTATATCTCAAAAGTGAGTACACCCTTTAGATTTTTGCAAATATTCTGTTATATCCTTTCAGGGGATAACATTATCCTACTGTAACTTTGATATAACTTAAAGTAGTCAGTGTGCTGCTTGAATAACAGTATAGATGTATTGTCCTTTGAAAATTACTCAGTACACAGCTGTTAATGTCTAAACAGCTGGCAACAAA
Organism: Nansenia antarctica; assembly: GCF_963989245.1. NCBI lineage: Eukaryota > Metazoa > Chordata > Actinopteri > Argentiniformes > Microstomatidae > Nansenia > Nansenia antarctica. Next base: position 11,114,353 of record NC_137678.1, read on the forward strand.
AGTGAGTACACCCCATAGTGAACATGTCCTAATTGTGCCCAATTATGTTGTTTTCCCGCCCTGGTGTCATGTGACTCGTTAGTGTTACAAGGATTCAGGTGTAAATGATAAGCAGGGCTGTTAAATTTTGTGTTTTGGGCACAATTCTCTCTGAATGCTGGACAACATGGCACCTCATGGCAAGGAACTCTCTGGGCGGCTGAAAAAAAGGATTATTGCGCTTCACAAAGATGGCCTTGGCTATAAGAAGATTGCCAACACCCTGAAAATGAGTTGCAGCACAGTGGCTAAGATCATACAGCGGTTTTCCAGGACAGGTTCCACTCGGAACAGGCCTCGCCAGGGTCGACCAAAGAAGTTGAGTCCACGTGCTCAGCGTCATATCCAGAGGTTGGTTTCCAAAAATAGACGTGCGAGTGCTTCCAGCATTGCTGCAGAGGTTGCAGAAGTGGGATGTCAGCCTGTCAGTGCCCAGACCATACGCCGCACACTGCATCAAATCGGTTTGTATGGCCGTCGCCCCAGACAGAAGCCTCTTCTGAAACCGATGCATAAGAAAGCCCGCAAACAGTTTGCTGAAGACAATGAATCCAAGAACATGAGTTACTGGAACTATGTCCTGTGGTCTGATGAGACCAAAATAAACCTGTTTGGGTCAGATGGTGTCCGGCGTGTGTGGCGGCACCCTGGTGACGAGTACCAAGACAAATGTGTTTTGCCTACAGTCAAGCATGGTGGTGGCAGCATCATGGTCTGGGGCTGCATGAGTGCTGCCGGCACTGGGGAGCTGCATTTCATTGAGGGACACATGAATTCCAATATATACTGTGACATCCTGCAGCAGAGCATGATCCCCTCTCTTCGGAAACTGGGCCGTTTTTTAGGGCAGTTTTCCAACATGATAATGACCCTAAACACACCTCCAAGATGACAACGGCCTTGCTGAAGAAGCTGAAGGTTAAGGTGATGGACTGGCCAAGTATGTCTCCAGACCTAAACCCAATTGAGCACATGTGGGGCATCCTCAAGAGGAAGGTGGAGGAGTGCAAGGTGTCCAACATCCGTGGGCTCCGTGATGTCGTCATGGAGGAGTGGAAGAAGATTCCAGAAGCAACCTGTGCAGCTCTGGTGAATTCCATGCCCAGGAGGGTTAAAGCAGTGCTAGATAACAATGGTGGTCACACAAAATATTGACACTTTGGGCACAATATAGACATGTTCACTATGGGGTGTACTCACTTCTGTTGCCAGCTGTTTAGACATTAACAGCTGTGTACTGAGTAATTTTCAATGGACAATAAATCTATACTGTTATTCAAGCAGCACACTGACTACTTTAAGTTATATCAAAGTTTCATTAAGATAGTGTTATCCCCTGAAAGGATATGACAGAATATTTGCAAAAATCTAAAGGGTGTACTCACTTTTGAGATATACTGTATACAGCGCCCTGCTTGACAGTGAAGCATTTGTTTTTGTTCTTCTGGCTCTACACTACAAAAGGTTGGATTAGAACACACACACACACCACTGCTGCTGCTTCCTACAATTTGTAATAACCAAATACCATGGAACATGGTGTAACAGACACATGCTGAATCACTCCCTGAAGCAATACACCCACACACACACACACTCACACACACACTCCTGCCCTACGCCAGTCCCGTAGGTGGAGTTGACTCTGCCCTCCACCCACACACCTGCCTGCAGGACATGGAGTAATACAGAGGGTTCTGATAGGCTGCGTTCGTAAATTCCCTCAGGAATCTGATCAGCACTCATGGAATGCCTCTTGACCAATCAGATTACGTGGTCCCTTTATGACGTTGAACCCAGTGTGCGCTCAGGCGCTCTCAGAGCGAATTTACGAACGCAGCCAGCTAGAGATGGAACAATAGGGAGGGTTCTGATAGATGTCCATCTCCTCCACCAGGGTATGGACCCGGTCAACGAGAGGAGAGTGTTTGACATCGTGGTCAGGACCGCATGCAAGGAGACCACCTCTCAGTACTTCTTTATCACACCCAAGGTGAGTTACCTGTGTGTGTGTGTGTGTGTGTGTGTGTGTGTGTGTGTGTCTGTGTCTGTGTGTCTGTTCATGTAAATTCACGTGTCTGTCTGTCTGTGTATACATGTAAATTCACGTGTGTGTGTGTGTGTGTGTGTCTCCAGCTCCTGGCCAACCTCCAGTATGCGGAGGAGATGACCATCCTGTGTATCCATAACGGGGCCCACATGCTGCCCCCCAACAAGTGGGAGGAGAAGTCCTTCATCCACCGCAGCAGCCGCCGTAAAGAAGCCACAACCGCTGCAAAAGGCCGGAGCTGAAACCAACAGCGCTGCCCTCCAGCGTTCACATCATCTCCAATCGTTGGTTTGCTGCCGTGTTGATTTTGGAAGGCTATTTTACTTTTTTTAAAATTTAGTCTTAGTCTTTAGACAAAGATGCACATTCGTTTTTAGTCACATTTAGATCCTTCTTTAGTTTTAGCTCACGAAAAACTGAAAACATTTTAGTGTAGTTTTAGTTTACAACAGACACACACACACATTTTAGTCAAATGTTCGTTGATGACTAAAACTAATGTGCATCTTCGTCTGAAGACTGTCACAAACCCGAAGGTAGCGGCAAACAGAAAGGAGTCCACACGTGTTTAACTTAGAAAATTATTTTTATTAACCTAATAAAGCAAATTAAGCTAAATAACCTACTGGTATGTATAAGAATATGGATAAGAATCAGTAGTGTATGCCATGAGTGAATGAGTGTAAAATGTGTGTTGTGTGTGTGTGAGGGGTGTATGTATGTAGTGTAAAAACAGGAGGCCCAAAACCCAGGTAACCAGAGACCTCAACAGGACCCTAGATGGAAGACGGGTAAATGGAAGAGAGAGAGAGAGAGAGAGAGCTGAGGACAAACCCACCATTTATATCCTCAACTCCCCAAACCCAGGTGACACTAGTTAGGCCGACGCCCTCCCCACTCTGCCAAGGCTCCTAAAGGAAACAACAGAACAGCCAATAGGCAGCAGGCAGAGTGGGAGGCGTCACAAGACTAAGACTAAGGCCGCGTTCGTGAATTTGCCGAAGTGCACACTGAGTTCAACGTCAAGTCATTTGATTGGACTAGAGGCTCTGGCGCTCTCAGAGCGAATTTACGAACGCGGCCTAAATGTAAAATAGCCTGCCAAAATTAACACTGGTTTGCAGTTTTTTAGTAATTAATTTGTTTTTTGCAGTATGTTTTTTTTTTTTTGGGGGGGGGGGAGATTTGAAGTACATTGAAGAACATGTTATATATTCCATATTTTGTATATATTGTATTTGTTAAGGCGAGTTGTTAGAGCTAAAATTCAATAAAGGCAGCCTGTTTTGTTTCAAGGTGTATAAGAAAAAGATATTTAATATTCCTCTATAGAAGGAGAAAGTTTACAGGTTCATCAGACGCATCTGATCATTCAAAGTTTCTCAGAAAGTCCAGATCATTCATTTCATCTCAGTATTTATGCTCTCAGGTACCCTCAGGTAAGAGGTCCGCCCTCGGGTGAGGTCTAGACCAATCATGAACAATGGGTGTGGATTTGTACATTGAGGAAGATGATGGGGGATGAAGGTTTAAGGGGGAATCGACCCCCACTTTCTCCTAGAGACACAAATATGTAAAAGGAACACAAAGGACACAAACTGGTTTAGTCTGATCCTAGAGTACTGGGTCTGGGGAAACACAAAGGTCCAAAACTGCTCTAGATGGCTTAGTCCATCTAGGTGTAGGTCAGGAGAAAAGAGAGCAATCAGGTCTTTGTAATCATTTAAATGTGTCTGTTGTCTAGCCAATGTCAAGCTTCAAGTAGAGAAACTGGTTTCATTGTGTGCTTACAACAGGAAATCAGTTCTCTAGACATTCAATTTACTGTGCAGGCCACTCAAGTCCTTCGCCAACGCATCTCTGAACATCTACTGGCCCAAGGAGAACGCAGCAGGGAAATGGCTGCTGTACCTGGTGCAGATCCACAGTAGAGGCATACAGACGGTCCCCTGCTCTCCTGCAACGGAGATCAGTCCAGTCCAACATGCCAGGTTAGGCCCCCCCCTCTCTCTCACATCTATCTATGTATCCATCATCTAAACCTCACAGGAGGCTATATCATTAGGTAGGGGGGGGGGGGGGGGGGGTAGTGGTGGCCTAGTGGTTAGTGAGTTAAACTGGTGATCAAAAGGTCATCAGTTCAAATACCACCTGGGAACACCACCACACTAGCATGCCCTTGAGTACAGCATAATTTAGCCCTAAATTACTCCTGGGAGACTGTCCCTGTAATCTCTTAATTGTAAATCGTTTCGGATGAAAGTGTAAACTGGATCTGTTTAAAATTCCTTTGTTTGACACCCAAAAATGCCAACAAACCTTACACCAACAGTCTGGTAAGTCTGTATATTCATATAACATAAACTTATGTATATATATATGTATAATTATGTGCTTTATTTTACTGCTACATCATATCTAGCGCCGCCGTGATACTGACACCTCTCGAAGACATGAAACTGAACTGGAGGCCTCCTCAAGTGAGGGTGGATTCTCCTTCCTTCCAACAAAAAGGAAATATAAAACCCTGGTAAGAGGAATTTAATTCCCCCAAAATGTGTTTTGTACATTTGTTCAATGCACCCGGTCGTTTAACCTTTTTTGTATGCTACAGTAGCCTATCTGTTCCCTCTTTGAATTGCAGTTGTGTTCGGAAGAGGTGAAATGTGTCGAGATACGCTGCCCCCTGCTGGAGGTGGTGCTCAGCTCACGCCTTTGGAACAGCACTTTCCTTGAGGTACCTATGTACCTTTTCGTATGCCACTTATTCCTCACGTCACATACAACATATTTCTACTGCATATTCCCCTTTATGAAACCGTCATGCTGCTCTCATCCCTCTTTCCCTGCTCGTCCCATCCCAGGACTATAGTTCATTAAACTACCTGGACATTGTGGTGGATGCTACTCTCAGCCTAACAGATTCTCGAGAGAATATTGGGCTCAAGAAGACAGAGGAATCGGGTACACAGGTACTAAATAGGTCCCTTGCAATTCACGTTCATGTTTGTGTTTGGTACCTTTCCTCATTCTCTTGCCATCCATTTCAATGAGCCCATCCTAGGATTTCTCCCTTCGCCAGACGCCACTGCGTCAGACTGTGACAAAGGATAATGGATCTGTGATGCCCCAGTCTTTGTTCTGTGTGTGTGTGTGTGCCTGTTGTGCCTGCGCAGGTGAGGTTGACAGTGTTTCCTGAGAGGAAGCGTTCCCTGTTGTTCAGGAAGGTGGCCTGGTGGATCATCTTCCTGTCAGTCATTGCAGGACTCCTGTTATTGGGTCATCTTGGCTTTGTGCTGTGGAAGGTAACCAATCAGAGGGGGGAATTCATATCCATGCTTTATATTCATGTTGTGTGCGTGTATTCAATAACGTGTGTGTGTGTGTGTCCATCCTTCTAGTGTGGATGCATCAAATGCCCTGTGCATGACAAGACCACTGCACAAGAGGCCTCCCCCAAAGCATGAATACCACAGAACAACCTCGCCCTATGGGATGAAAGACAAATGTTCACTGTGTGGAAAAATTGCAATTTACAACCAGAAAAGACTATTGCAATACTGAAAAAGCCCACAGGACAAGCTTTTTGAAAAATGATTATTCTAAATTTGACTTGACTGAGGTTATATTACCCATGTCGGCATAGTAACAAGCATACGAGAAAGACAAAGCAGTTACTCGACCACAACGGATTGAGAGAGCATCATTGTGAACTGAATTGAGTCGCTGATGCAAGGTTTTCTTTACAATTTTTTAATGAAATGGAAAAAGGCTATTTCCTCATTAATACCAAAACTTGTTACAACAACATCATGAAAATGTTTTGCTATTCTTTCACAGTAATGGAATGTAGTATCTTAGCTGGGAGTGGTGAGAGTCGATGAGAGGTTGTAGTAGTGGTTAACTATTAACATTTTGACCAGAACGTCCTTGAATTGAATACAACAGCCGTTTGGCAAACACACACACACATCATTTAGAATTGTTCACTTTGATAGTCATTTGCTCCTGTACAATAGTGGAATGTTTATCTGGCGTGCCAGACTACTGGTACATAGTAAGCTAGTATGTAGCTTGCTAGCAATTGCTAAATAGTATGGCTTCTTAACCAGGCTAGTGGAATCTAATACTGTTACTCTCCAGATACCTTTACAAACTGGAATAGAAACCAGACCTCTAATATACACACTCACCACTCTTACACAGACTTGCTATCCTATTCATTGTACAAGGTCAGAATTACCTTGAGTAACACTTAAAGTACACTCCCCTCTCAAAAAAGGGATGCGGCAACTTTTCATTCAACAAAAAGTATGCTTCTTCAATAACATTCACAATACATTCTTATTGTGTTGTTCACCATCTTTGTTGCTTTTCTCTACAGACACTTCTCTCCTGTGTGTATTCTCTGGTGTCTCTTTAGGTTTCCTGCCTCACTGAAACTCTGCCCACACTGGGAGCAGTGATATGGCCTCTCTCCTGTGTGTTTTCTCTGGTGTTTCTTTAGGTTCCCTGCCACACTGAAACTCTTCCCACACTGGGAGCAGTAGAATGGCTTCTCTCCTGTGTGTATTCTCTGGTGTTTCTTTAGGTTCCCTGCCACACTGAAACTCTTCCCACACTGGGAGCAGGAGAATGGCTTCTCTCCTGTGTGTATTCTCTGGTGTGTCTTTAGGGATCCTGCCTCACTGAAACTCTGCCCACACTGGGAGCAGCAGAATGGCTTCTCTCCTGTGTGTATTCTCTGGTGTGTCTTTAGGGATCCTGCCTCACTGAAACTCTTCCCACACTGGGAGCAGTAGAATGGCTTCTCTCCTGTGTGTATTCTCTGGTGTCTCTTTAGGTCTCCTGCGTGACTGAAACCCTTCCCACACTGGGAGCAGCAGAATGGCTTCTCTCCTGTGTGTATTCTCTGGTGTTTCTTTAGGGATCCTGCCTCACTGAAACTCTTCCCACACTGGGAGCAGCAGAATGGCTTCTCTCCTGTGTGTATTCTTTGGTGTCTCTTTAGTTTGCTCATATAACCAAATCTCTTTCCACACTGAAGACAAGAGTGAGTCTTCTGTCCTCCTTGAGTCTGTGGTTGTGATTTAAGGTGAGTTGGACAAATGAAACTCTCACTGCAATCTAAACAGTGGTGATTCTTCTGTCTTAAGCTCCTCCTCCTCCGTCTGTGTTGTTTATGGCTTCCTGATGCGGTGGAGCTGGGCTCCATGTCTGAGTCTGGGTTGGAGCTCTCTCCTGTAAGAATAGGAACATATGCAGGATTAGAAACAACATGAGAACAAGGGTGGAGGTTGCAGGGATGCACAGAAAATATTTTGCCAGCTTTGATAGTGTGGGGAAACGCCCCTAATCAATCCTGAACATGCTGGTTAAGGATATGAGACCCTTGTTAACCAGCATGTTCAGGATTGATCCGGTCAGGACGGTGGCTTGCTGGGGTGTGCACGTTGGCATCTTGACAAGATAACTATCATAGAACGCGCCTTCTTAGCACTGTAACGTTAAGACAACATTTTTAGCTAAGTATTTTTGATAGTATAGTATTTTTGATAAGTATCGCTTTGATGACAACGTTACAGCACATAACGTAAAATAATGTAAGAAGGCTTTTAACGTAACGATATCGTTAGCCAATAACAAGGCTAGGCTAACAAAGACACTGGGAGACGCTAGCCAGTGGCAGCTTCAGGGAAGAAAAACGCTTATTTCAGCTCCAAAAAAACATGCGACGACGTCGATTACCAAATATGTCGGCGACGATTTTGGTAATCGACGTCGTCGCGACTAGTCGACTAATCGTGGCAGCCCTAGTAACATGTATAGTGAGAATAGTAGCGGACCAAGGCAGCTCCCTTGTGCGACTCCGAAGTCGCTGTCATATTTCTCAGACACATGATCTCCAAGCTTGACATAGAACATTCTCCCTGTGGTATCTACCATAGAGCCATGAGATGTAAACATGGTATCTACCATAGAGCCATGAGATGTAAACATGGTATCTACCATAGAGCCATGAGATGTAGACATGTGATCTACCATAGAGCCATGAGATGTAAACATGGTATCTACCATAGAGCCATGAGATGTAAACATGGTATCTACCATAGAGCCATGAGATGTAGACATGTGATCTACCATAGAGCCATGAGATGGAAACATGGTATCTACCATAGAGCCTTGAGATGTAGACATGTGATCTACCATAGAGTCATGAGATGTAAACATGGTATCTACCATAGAGCCTTGAGATGTAGACATGGTATCTACCATAGAGCCAGGAGATGGAAACATGGTATCTACTAGGGGTGCAACGGTTCTCGTTTTTTTTACGGACGGTACGGTTTGCGTTCCACGGCTCAATTCACTAGTGAACCGTGATGGTTTTCGGTTTATGCTGCGATTTGGCTGCGTTCGTAAATTAGTTCTGAGAGCGCCGCAACAGTTTGAGGAAGCCCCGGATTCCTACAAGTCTGCGGTGTGGGGTCATTTCGCTTTTCCCGTTGAATACGACAATAAGGGGGGGAAAACAGTGGACAGAAATATTACTGTCTGCAAGCTCTGCTTAAAGCGTGTGCCATATGCAAATGGTTGCACCTCTAACATGAACCAGCATATTCGCCGCTACCACTCAACGATAACACTGACTGGGAGCAGGAAAGCCAGTCAGGTAGCGTCAGTGAGCAGACAGCAGTCTCTCTCTGATGCGTTCGGACAGACGTACACTACCACTTCAGAGAAACACAAAAAAATAACCAATGCAGTGGGGATGTTCATTGCAAAGGATTTGCAGCCCTTTTCGGTGGTTGGAGATTTGGGTTTTCGAAATCTGATAAAAACTCTCGAGCCCCGTTACAGTGTCCCCTCCCGTACATCATTCAGCACCAAAATAATCCCCGGTATTTACCAAACAACGCGCAGAGGCATTGAAGACGATTTGGCAAAAACACAGAGCTTTGCACTGACTACGGAGGGTTGGACCTCCCGGTCAACGGAGAGTTACCTCACTGTCACGGTCCACTACATGTCACCGGATTGGGAGATGAAGAGCGCAGTACTGCAAACTCGTCCACTATACGAAAGCCATACCAGCGCGCACCTGGCAGAGGAACTAACAAATGCAGTGACTGAGTGGAAGTTGGAGAGGCCAAACATAACAATTCCCGTAACAACAGACAACGCAGCAAATATCGTAAATGCGATCCATGAAGCTGGTGGACTGGGGCCACAGATCGGCTGCTTTGCGCACGTCGTAAATCTCGCCGCCAAGAAGGCAGTGGCAATAACCCCGGTGTCCCGCCTCCTGGGTAAGATCAGACATGCAGTCACTTTCTTCCACAAAAGCACCACAGCCCACCATATTCTGACAATTAAACAAGATATGTTAGACTTACCAAAACACAAATTAATCCACGATGTCGCAACTCGTTGGAATACAACACATGACATGTTGGAACGCTATGTGGAAAGTGTTACTTTTGTAGTGTGAATTTGTTTTCCTCCTGTTTGTATACGGGCTACCAGCTGTCAAGGCTAAAGTGCACTTTTACTTTCGAAAGTGTTTATTTATTTTTGGACATTTGAAAGTGTTTTTTGTTTATATACAATTATATATACATAACATATACATGTGTATGTTAAAGTTCCATATTATGTATAAGCAAAATAAAGTAAAGTAACAGTTTGTAAATAAATAGTAGCATTTGTTTCTGAACCGAACCGTACCGAAAACCGTGACCCAAAATACCGAACCGTACCGAACCGTGGGCCAACTGAACCGTTGCACCCCTAGTATCTACCATATAGTCAGGAGATGCAAACATGGTATCTACCATAGAGCCATGAGATGTAGACATGGTATCTACCATAGAGCCATGAGATGGAAACATGGTATCTGCTTGCATATGGCTTTGCTTTTGTCCTGCTCATCTCTATCATCATAATTTTTACATCCAAAATGCACCCAGACATCTGCCTTTAAGCCTGGTCGTTGCGTGAGATATGATAAATTCTTGTAGCGCGAGATCTGGCCACGAGATCTCGTTGCGGGTTGAAGCTGCAAAAAAAAAAAAAAAACGTGAAAGATCGATCTCGGGATTTATGAATTGATAATCGCTCATTCAATGAAGATCGATTCAGAATTGGGAAATCGATTTTTTTAACCCAGCCCTAGTATCTACCATAGAGTCATGAGATGTAAACATGGTATCTACCATAGAGCCATGAGATGTAAACATGGTATCTACCATAGAGCCATGAGATGTAGACATGGTATCTACCATAGAGCCAGGAGATGTAAACATGGTATCTACCATCGAGCCATGAGATGGAAACACTGCTATTGCTACTAGTGTAGGAATATGCGTGTTTTGTTTGTCTCAAATAGCAGTGTTTACATCGCTTCATTAGGACAAAGGAGAGATAATTGTATTCGGTTCACCTGACAAAAGATCGAAAGTCAGTGCAAAACTTGATTCTCTCTCTAAACTAAAAAACAGGTCAGAAATCTTAGTGTAATTCTAGACTCTAAACTTCAACAGCCACATTAACTTGATAACTAAATCAGCCTACTATCACCTGAAAAACATAACAAGAATGAGAGGTTTCATGTCCAAATAAGACCTTGAAAAAAAAAAAAACTCATCCATGCATTTGTTTCGAGTAGACTTGATTATTGTAATGGTCTACTAACAGGCCTATCTAAAGGGGCTGTTCGTAAGCTGCAGCTCATCCAAAACGCAACTGCTAGGGTCCTAACAAAAATGAATACGTTTGAACACATTACACCAATCCTGAGATCCCTACACTGGCTACCAGTCTCTCACAGAAAATGGTCTTGGACCAAAATACATATCAGATGTCCTCCCACCCTATATTCATATCAGATGTCCTCCCACCCTATATTCATAGCAGATCTCCTCCCTCCCTATATTCATATCAGATCTCCTCCCTATATTCATATCAGATCTCCTCCCTCCCTATATTCATATCAGATCTCCTCCCACCCTATATTCATATCAGATCTCCTCCCACCCTATATTCATATCAGATGTCCTCCCACCCTATATTCTCTAAGGCCCCTAAGGTCAGCTGCTGCATGCTCCTGGAACAAACTCCCTGAAGAAATCAAACAGGCGGAAACCCTACAAATATTTAAATCTAAGCTAAAAACCTTCATGTTGCAGCAGTTATGATTAAACACTTCTATCAATGTCTTTTATCCATGAACTATTGTCTTATTAAATTGTTTTATCAATGTACCACTTATATTTGCTTTTATTCAGTCGTTTATATTTTCTTGCTATGCTCCTCTTGCTGTATTTTTAAATAATGTATGTAAAGCACTTTGAATTGCCCCTGTTGTATGAAATGTGCCATACAAATAAACTTGCCTTGCCACTGGCAGCATTGATTTTACAGCAGTGCAATGACCCTCACCACTATACAACAAAGACTTACCATCCGTGTCTTCAATCTCCACTTCTACTTCGACCTCTTGTTTTACCATCACTCCCTCCTCCCTCATTTCTTCTCCTCCATCTTCTTCTTTCACAATCACACCCTTCTGCATTACAGCTGCACCTCCTTCCTCTTCTTTCACCATCACTCTCTTCTCCTCCACTTCTTCTTTCACCATCACACCATTCTCCTCTGCATCTTCTTCCTCCAGCTTCACTGCCACCATCTCTGGACCCCACTGTGTGATTTTCAGGGCTGGAGAACCACAGCCAGATCCGGGGGACTCTGTGGACTCTGGTTCATACATGGTTACATGAGCTGAAGAGGACCTGCATCTAGAAACAGTGGAGGCACAAACAGTGGAGGGTCAATTGACAGCCAACCAGTTCAATTAAAGCCCATCTAGACTAAAAATGCAATAATCTATGGATTACTGATTGCATTTCTTTGTAATTAAAGGGTCTGGAAAGTAGACATTAAATGGTTCCAATTGTATTTTGTGTCCAAGAAAAAATTACAATAAACTTCTAGTTAGGCTCAACTTCCTGGTCAGACAGCTGTGTGGGCGTGGACTTTGCACGCTTGACTGCCCTTTAATTACCAACTGTTTAGCTGCTGCTGAAATGTGTAAATACTGAGCTAATACAATGACTTGGCTAAGATTATAGTTATGCACCTGGCAGTATAATTCATCATATCTATTCAATGACCACCATTAGCATACTGTACACCTGGCACCCTATGGTGAATTATTGAACACAATAGGCTACTTGTGGACAGGATTCACAGCATGTGTATGACTTACTGATCAGGTGTACCACAATGGTGTTGTCCTCCTTTTCTAATTTGCTGCCGTATTTTCACAATATCCTCCATGTTTAGTTGCTTCCCACACTGGACGTAGCACTGGCGCATGTCGTCATCACGATAGCGCTCTTCGACCTCTTGACCTCTAGTCTTGACCGCTGAACTGGCGTTACTGTCACTATCCATGTCATTACTGTCACTATCCATGTCATTCGGTGCTTCAGAGAGTCGATGCCTCTCTTTAAGAGCATGTGCATCTTGCCCTGAGGCATTTGTGCTGAGCATCTCATCTTTGGCCTTTTGGTTTTTGATGTAGTGCCGTAAAAACATATCCCACGGTGTGTCGTACTCTTCTTTAATGTTGGGAGAGTGATGGTTCCTACTGTGGGTGGGAGGTGGTGGTGGTGGTGGCTGGAGCCTAATAAGATTGTCCTTCCGGTGGTTCTGTCCTTCTGTCTCTGCATCAGGGGACCCAAGGTGTGTCCTCTGGCTCTCTGACACTGAATAAGCAGAAGCATCCATCATTGCCCAGATGGGGAGTTCGCAGTGCAGGGAATCCTACGAATGAAGATGATCAAAATATTAAAACAAGAGTGAAGAAATGTAATTTGTAATCATCAGAAGTGGAAAACAGTAGCCAAGCTACAGTTAGGTCCATATATTGGACTCTGTCAGAATTGTTGTTATTTAAGCTGTTTAGTAAAACATACAGATTTCAAAACTTACAGTTATAGAATGAATATGGCCTTAAGTGCAGACTCAAATACCCTCTTTAATTTGAGGGTATTAATATCCAAATTGGAGGAAGGGTGTAGAAATTACAGCTCTTTAATATGTAGCCCCCTCTTTTTCAAGAGACCAAAAGGAAAATACCCTACGCTTCGTGCTTTGAATTGCCGTATTACCCTACATGGAACCGTTGGAATTGTTTTGATAGCACATTTTGTTTAGGAATTACGGTAATGAGAACAATGTGTGTAAAATGCATGGCCGTTTTTATTAAGGCGTTTATTTTATATAAAACGAATTATGACAGTTTTATAGTGGTATTGACAAAAACCGTTGCTATTTTCAAAAACCGGGGTTTACGGTACAACCGTCAAATCGCACAACCCTAGTATCTGTGAGATCTACCCAGTTTCCTATATTCCTGATGCTGAGCTGCACGTTTCCCTCTTTGTGTATTCCGGTAAGCTGTCTCCAGTTAAAAGGTAGAAACCCATGCTACTTTACTGAGCTCTCTGAATTAATTCAGGAAGAAACCACGCTTGTCCTGAAGCCAGATGTACTGATAGACTATCCTTCAGCTCAGAAATAGATGTACTGCCATGATTATAAAGTCTAAATCAAGTTACTATTTAAACACCATCTCTGATTCTGGCGGTGATCCAACTACATATTGGAAAGCAGTTAAATCACAATACATAGTTCCTCTCGCTGTCAACGTCATCAACTTTTATCCAAGTCTAACATCATATGGATACAAACAGAATAAGTGACGCTTTCCACCAGCATTTTATCAATCACTCCAACTCCTACCGTCAGGTCGGCGCCTCCGTTGTTGTTCAAGCTAGTGTCGCTTTCCCAGTCTTTGTGTAATAAGTGAACTTGTTGTAATGTTCTTCTTCTTCTTTTTTTTTTTTTTCAATTGGCGGTTGACAACCACTTGTTGTAATGTTTGCCCTCTAGCACAGTTATAAACTTAATAAATGACTCGTGTTGTCTTCAGTCTCAGCACTGTGTGCGTTTATTGATCCGCCATCTTAGTTCCACATCCCGTTCCTTGGTCTCGCGAGAATAACTGACGTCTGAAGTTTATTTGTAAGGCAAGGCAAGGCAAGGCAAGTTTATTTGTATAGCACATTTCATACAACAGGGGCAATTCAAAGTGCTTTACATGCATTATTTAAAAATACAGCAAGAGGAGCATAAGAAAATAACAATTACAATGAATAAAAGCAAATATAAGAAGTAAATAGATAAAACATTTAAAAAGACAATAGTTAATGGGAAAAAGACATTGATAGAAGTGTTTGTGTTTAATCATATCCCTCCACATCCTTCTACATCTCTCTACATCCCTCCACATCCCTCTACATCCCTCTACATCCCTCTACATCCCTCTACAACCCTCTACATCCCTCTACATCCCTCCACATCCCTCCACATCCCTCTACAACCCTCTACATCCCTCCACATTCCTCTACATCCCTCTACATCCCTCTACATCCCTCTACACCCCTCTACATACCTCTACATCTCTCTACACCCCTCTACATCCCTCTACAACCCTCTACATCCCTCCACATTCCTCTACACCCCTCTACATCCCTCTACATCCCTCTACATCCCTCTACATCCCTCTACACCCCTCTACATCCCTCCACATTCCTCTACAGTCCTCTACATCCCTCTACATCCCTCCACATCACTCTACATCCCTCTACATCCCTCTACATCCCTCCACATCCCTTCACATCCCTCTACATCCCTCCACATCCCTCTACATCCCTCCACATCCCTCTACATCCCTCTACATCCCTCCACATCCCTCTACATCCCTCTACATCCCTCTACATCCCTCTACACCACTCCATATCCCTCCATATCCCTCCACATCCCTCCACAAGAGGAGCATAAGAAAATAAAAATTACAATGAATAAAAGCAAATATAAGAAGTAAATAGATAAAACATTTAAAAAGACAATAGTTAATGGAAAAAAGACATTGATAGAAGTGTTTGTGTTTAATCATAACTGGTGCAAAACATGAAGGTTTTTAGCTTAGATTTAAATATTTTAAGGGTTTGGGCCTGTTTGATTTCTTCAGGGAGTTTGTTCCAGGAGCATGCAGCAGCGTGACTGAAAGCTGCTGCACCGTGTTTTGTTTTTACTCTTGGAATTATTAGCTGATTTGCAGTGTTGGGCACGTTACTTTAAAAAAGTAATTAGTTATAGTTACTAGTTACTTATCCCAAAAAGTAACTGAGTTAGTAACTGAATTACTTCATTATAAAAGTAACTAGTTACTAGGGAAAGTAACTATTGCGTTACTTTTTACCACGGTGCAGTGGGCTAGCCGTGGTGTCAGTCAAATCTTGTTTTGATTGCCTGAAATGATACATAATGCAAAGAGCATATTATACTGACTGTCTTACACACACACACACACACACACACAAACAAACACACACACACACACACACACACACACACTAATAGCATTACACATTAACCATATTTAAAACCTTTTCATAATGTATGGATGCATTTAATGTATTTAAAGATAAATACTAGTTCTTACCTTGACAACTGCCTCTGGGAGGTCAACAAGGATTTGCAGGCCACTCTTCAGTTCCAGGGTCTTGAACATCAGTGTCTCGAGCGTGGGTAGGAGTGTGCCATGGAAACAGTGGTCTTCTCCCTGAAGAATGTCTAAGGCCACTGTTAGTGGCTTCATTACACTACAGTACTCCCTGATGAACTGATGCTCTCGTTCAGTGATGGCTTTCAACCCGAACTTGGAGGAGATGGTGTTCAGCTCGACTATAGGGATCTCACAGATTCGAACAAGGGCATCATAGAACGAGTTCCATCTTGTAGTAGTGCAAGGGACTAGCAGCTTCCTTGCGATGACATCATCCACGGTCTCTGCGGCCACCGTTGAACGGCTAGCCTTGTTCCATAAGCCTGTGCATTTTGTCGTAGCACTTCTGTATATTGCTTTTGCTTCTGGTCTTGACAGTAGCCACTTGTCAACATCAGTACATGAAACCAGGTTTAATGTGTGCGATGCACATCTCTGATGTGGCGGCAAAGTAATCACAGCATCATCACCAACACTGTTTTGCAAGACATCATTAATGTTCATAAAAGTCACCTCATCCTCATCCTCCCCAGAGTCATCCTCCTTGGCTGGCTGGTACATTTTGAAGGCCTTGACGAAATTAGAGCCATTATCCGTGACAGTTGATGTTATTTTGTGGGATATGCCATAGGATGAGTGAATGTAGTCAAGTTCAGTTGCAATACTGTCGTGAGTATGACGGCCCTTGAATCGTCTGCATGCCAGGGCTGCTTTCCTTCGTTCCATGCTATGTGGATGAATCCAATGCGCGGTCACGCCAAGATAGCTTTTATTATGTGCAGTCCAAATGTCTGCAGTTGTAGAGACATATTCTAACTCTTCAAATTTATTTTGGAGCTCGGCATTCATTTTGGCGTACTTGGCGTCTATATATTTAGAAAACGTCTTTCTGCATGGCGGACCGGCCCCTCCTCTCGCCGGTATTTTGGCAATTACGGCTCTGAAGGAGTCAGAATCAACTGTTGATAACGGAAGCATGTTCTCAACAACATACCTGCCTATCATTCCGTTCAGTTCAGTCTGTGTCACAAGTTTTTGTGGAGCTGACGCAGAAAAATCCAGCTTTAGCTGCTTGGACGGCGTGGCTCCGTGTCCTTCTTTGTTAGCGGAGCTCACGTTTGCCACACCTGGCCTGCTATCATCATCAACGGTTTTAGCCACTAGTTTTGTAGAAGCGTGTGCCGTTGAGAGATGCTTCATCAGGTTAGAGTTGCTTACAACGGACGTGGACAAACGTTTAGCTCCGGGACATAAAGTACACATCACATGTACGTTTTTACATTTTACCTCAATGAAGTTGAAATAGTGCCTGTATTTCCACCGTGAAAACGCCACGTTCACCTCAGAACACTCGGGACTCGCCATTGCTCTCTGATAGTTTGAGTGTGTGTGTGGTGCTGTGCGCGCGTGTGGTTTGTGTGTAGAAACATCCGCACAACACTGAACTATGGTTGGCTCTACCATACCCAATCATGATCACTTAAGCGGTTGTCTCGCCCCTCCCCTCCCCAGCAATCAAAAACACCGTTGCAGCTGTGACTGAGGTCGGATGACAATGAGAAGCTTCAGTAAAGTAACTAGTAACGCGCCGCATTGAATTACCGGTAACGGTAACGGCGTTATAGCGATGGAAATAGTAATCATTTAAATTACCCGTTACTGAAAAAAGTAACGTCGTTAGTAACGCCGTTTATTCTAACGCCGTTATTCACATCACTGCTGATTTGTCTCAGCTGACCTTAGGGACCTTGCAGGAATATAGGGTGGGAGGAGATCTGATATGTATTTTGGTCCAAGACCATTTTGTGATTTGTATGTAATTAGGAGGATTTGTATAGAATTTTTCATACAACAAGGGGCAATTCAAAGTGCTTTACAGTTTTTTTTTTAAAATACAAATATGATACACAAACAAAATACAAATATGATGCCTTAGGTTAGGAGAGACGTCAGCTATTCCCGTGAGACCAACGAACAGGTCCATACACAGTCCGCTAGGTGGCGGTAATGCGCCTTAAGTTGGTCGCAAACCTTCAAACTGAGAAGAAGAAGAAGAAGAAGAAGCCCAACGAACAGAATGTGGAACTAAGATGGCGGATCAACAAGCGCACACAGTGCTGAGACTGAAGACAACACGAGTCATTTATTAAGTTTATAACTGTGCTAGAGGGCAAACATTACAACAAGTTCACTTATTACACAAAGACTGGGAAAGCGACACTAGCTTGAACAACAACGGAGGCGCCGACCTGACGGTAGGAGTTGGAGTGATTGATGAATGAAGCAGAGAGCTGCTAGATACAATGGTCAGTACAGAGCTGCGTTAGTGATACACGATCATTATTACATACTTATTCATTACAATCAAATACAATCATGTTCATAGATGTGGCTTTGTTTGGCTAGTTAACCAGCCAACTCTGTAACATTACCCTAGTGAATTACTCATGACATGACGTAGGCCTACTCGTTCCCTCTCGTCAGCATTTCAGACAGCAAATGTTACCAGCCCTTTATAAACAAGCACAAACACTTTCCACCACTTATCCATGGCACTTTTTGTTCAGTAAAAGATTGCATTTCATGTTCGAAAGGCGCTATGTAAATAAAGTTTTACTTACTTACTTACTTACTTACTTTTACACTGCTGTACTGAAAAGGTACTGAACCGTGACTTCAAAACCACAAACTGAAATGTGTCTGTACCGTTACACCCCTATATATTTTAAATGTAAGTAACAATACAAACTTGATCTATTCAAATCTGTAATCTCTTACCTTTCATTCGCTATTTTCATTTCGTCTGCACTCTTATCCTGTGGCCTGTAAATGGTATTTGAAAATCATGGCATGATCAGCCTATTTGCTGTGTTGTCAACACAGAAAAAGCTAAACTTTTGGTTTTCCCTTGAAAAAGAGGGGGCCACATATTAAAGAGCTGTAATTCCTAGACCCTTCCTCCAATCTGGATAGGAATACCCTCAAATTAAAGAGGGTATTTAGTCTGCACTTTAAGGCCATATGCATTCTATAACTGCAACTTGAATATGTTTTGGTAAACAGCTAAAATAACAACAATTCTCTCAGTGTCCAAAATGTATATATATATATATATATATATATATGGACCTACATATAGCTTGGCTACTGTTTTCCACTTCTGGTAAACAAATAATTGATTACATTTCTTCACTCTTGTTTTAATATTTTGATCATCTTTATTCGTAGGATTCCCTGCCCTGTGAACTCCCTATCTGGGCAATGATGGATGCTTCTGCTTGTTCTGGTCATGACGACATGCGCCAGTGCTACGTCCAGTGTGGGAAGAAACTAAACATGGCGGATATTGTGAAAATACGGCAGCGAATCAGAAAAGGAGGACAACACCATTGTGGTACAACTGATCAGTAAGTCATACACATGCTGTGAATCCTGTCCACAAGTAGCCTATTGTGTTCACAGGGTTCGACAGTAACGCTTGTCCGGAGCAAGTAAAAAAATCGCCGGGTTTGTTGCTGGTCCTGGATATTTTTAACTGTGTGCAGGAAGAACAACAGACGGCATAATAATAATATCTTCATTCCACGATCATCTAGTCTGGTCTGGCGCCTGCGCCGTCTGTTGTTCTTCCTGCACACAGGTAAAAATATCCAGGATCCAGCAGCGTTGTCAGGCTCGCGCAAACAAATCCGGTGAATTCTTTATTTACTCACAAGCAAGCGTTACTGTCGAACCCTGGTTCAATAATTCACCATAGGGTGCCAGGTGTACAGTATGCTAATGGTGGTCATTGAATTTATATGATGAATTATACTGCCAGGTGCATAACTATAATCTTAGCCAAGTCATTGTATTAGCTCAGTACATTTCAGCAGCAGCTAAACAGTTGGTAATTAAAGGGCAGAACTATAAGCACATCTAATAGATGAATGTCATGTATGATAACGCAGCAAGCTTGCTTGAAAGGGAGCTGCCAGTCAAGCGTGCAAAGTCCACGCCCATACAGCCCTCTGTCTGACCAGGAAGTTGAGCCTAACTAGAAGATTATTGTCATTTTTTCTTGGACACAAAATACAATTGGAACCGTTTAATGTCTATTTTCCAGACCCTTTAATTACAAATAAATGCAATCAGTAATCCATAGATTATTGCATTTGCAGGACATGTCCTGTCAGTCTAGGTGGGCTTTCAGTGAACTGGTTGGCTGTCATTTATAATTGACTCTGCACTGTTTGTGCCTCCACTGTTTCTAGATGCAGGTCCTCTTCAGCTCATGTAACCATGTATGAACCAGAGTCCACAGAGTCCCCCGGATCTGGCTGTGGTTCTCCAGCCCTGAAAATCACACAGTGGGGTCCAGAGATGGTGGCAGTGAAGCTGGAGGAAGAAGATGTAGAGGAGAATGGTGTGATGGTGAAAGAAGAAGTGGAGGAGAAGAGAGTGATGGTGAAAGAAGAAGATGGAGGTGCAGCTGTAATGCAGAAGGGTGTGATGGTGAAAGAAGAAGATGGCGGAGAAGAAATGAGGGAGGAGGGAGTGATGGTGAAACAAGAGGTCGAAGTAGAAGTGGAGATTGAAGACACGGATGGTAAGTCTTTGTTGTGTAGTGGTGAGGGTCATTGCACTGCTGTAAAATCAATGCTGCCAGTGGCAAGGCAAGTTTATTTGTACGGCACATTTCATATAACAGGGGCAATTCAAAGTGCTTTACATAGCCTACATTATTTAAAAATACAGCAAGAGGAGCATAGCAAGAAAATAAAAACGACTGAATAAAAGCAAATATAAGAGGTAAATAGATAAAACATTTTATAAGACAATAGTTTAGTTTACTTTATTAGTTTATTATATCGAGGACAATCCAAATACATGAACCATATAAAATACAGTAAAAAAGGCAGCTTTAGCCTAGTCGGCTAATTTTCAGCTGAAGTCCCCGGCCAGTTGCAACATGGCATCCTGAAAAGTAACGTCATTAGTTAAAATAAAACATTTAAATATTCTAAGAACACGTGGCTGAGACAAGGTACCCCAACATCACACTAGGGATGGGACGATTATCGTGTTTATCGTTAATCGCGATAAAAACACCCGCGATAACTTTATCGTGGAGAATTTTAATTAGTTGAATAATCGTCATAATCGTTTTTTTATTTTTATTTTTATTTTTATTTTAAATGACTGGACTTTTTAAATAGGCACTACATTTTATAAACACTGCTTTGTCTGACTGGTGGTCCCCAGCTGATGACCCAGTTAGGCCCACATAGGTGTTCAGTGAGGTGTCACAGCACACCTGTTCTAAAGGCACTGTTGGAGGTGCGTCAGGCAGCAATGCCCAGCAGGAGTACCATCACCTGTATCATGATTTGATCTGTCTGTTTTTATTGTATGTATTAATGTATGTGACCTATGTGTGTTTTTTGTTGTTGTTGTTGTTGTTAATATTTTTATTGAGTTTCACAGAGACATGTACACAACAGGACATAACAACAACAACTAGTATCCGTGGGGGAGGTTATTGTCCCATTAATAGTAGAAAACTAGTTTTGCACTTTGTTATGCAGTACATTGTCCATAAACAATAACAGAACATGTTCTTTCTCTTTTCTCTTTTTTTTAAACAAACTAACAAACAAAAAACAAAGACAAACAAAACAAAAACAAAAAAACAGGGGGGGAGGAGGCCATGTCACATCAGAAATAAACAGAAAAGAAAATGACAACAAATGCCATAATATATGGGGGGATCACCCCCATCGGAGACAGCATCCATGTCTTACAGTCCTAAACACAGCGGCAGCACAACACCAGCACAGTAAATAATATTGTGACCCATACATTGTAGATCTGTTACACATTAGTCTTGTGTACTTTCTTGAGTGTAATCCACCAAACCTTTCATTACAATGGCAGCCAGTCTGGTACCAATATAATCTAAGAACGGAGACCAAATCTTATAGAATGTCTTTATCTTACACTTATACCTATATGTCAGATATAGGAATCATATCAAAAATTACCTTGTGCCATCCAGCTATTGTAGGCGGTTTGCAGTCTATCCATTTCAGCAATATATTTTTCCTTGCACAAAAAGTGAGGATACACAGAAGTCTTTTGGAATGCATACTTTTAAGTTGTTTGTCTGGCAACCCAAACAATAGACACATGGGGTCCTTATCCAATGTAACATCTAGAATTAGATTAATTTTATCCACTATACCTTTCCAGTAATCATCTATATATCTACAAGTCCAAACACAATGAACAAAGCTCCCAACCTCGGTAATACACTTTGTACACATTTCCGATTTGTTATGATCCATTTTATGTCTAAGTTGGGGAGTAATCTGCAAACGTTGTAGTAGGCTAAATTGCGTTTCCTTCGTCCTATTACAGATTGAGATGTCGTTTGCCGATTGCCATATTAGTGACCAAGTTGCTGCATCAGTATTAATGTTCAGGTCATTATTCCAGTCTTTGGGCGTAAATGCAGGTTTGCCTTTATCATATTTCGAAAGTGCTCTATACCCAAGCCAGGGTTTCCGTTAACCGGTAATTCCCGGACTTTGTCCGGTAAAAGTTGTTGAAGTCCGACAAATTGAAAACTCGTCGGACATAAATGTCCGGTGAAAATAATTCCCTCTAAGCACAATTTGAATACAATTCGCTAAAGTTCACATTCTGATTCCTTCTATTTTAAAAAAGACGAATATATAGGCTATGTATTTATTTTATTATGATATGATTTGACACCGGCATGATGATGACTCCTAATGTGTAGGCTGCCTATGCGAAACAGCGGTTGTTTCCGGTGTGCGCTATAACTCGTGCACAATCGAGTCGAGGCAGAGAGGAGGATAGCGATGTTTCTCTCTGTGATAGTGTGATTATGCAAGCCTTTTCTGAAAGGGATGAGAACCCGATTGTTTCAGCTTCTCCCAGGGAGAAAGTGGTAGTAGAGTTACCATCCTCCCCGAGTCCTACCATACCATCCGCTGACAGCCTATCTCTGCCTGTAACCGGCGAGCGATTGCGTGTCGCTCAAGTAGCTGATCAGTCATTAAACAAATGTTTTTTACATGCAGCTAGTGAGGAATCTGAAATAGGGGGCAACGTAGTTTATTTCCTTAACGATGGGATATTAATGCGTAAATGGTCTCCTCCTAATGCAAATGGTTGTGAGTGGAATACTGTAAAACAAGTGGTTGTGCCTGTGGGTTATAGACAACAGGTGTTATCTGTAGCACATGAGAGCCAGTGGTCAGGACATTTAGGTATAACTAAAACTTATCAGCTGATATTGAAACATTTCTTTTGGCCCGGACTGAAGGCGGATGTTGCCAAGCACTGCCGCTGTTGCCATACTTGTCAGATGGCGGGTAAGCCTAATCAATCCATTCCACCCGCACCATTGCATCCCATTCCTGCTATAGGGGAGCCATTTGAACGTGTAATAATTGATTGTGTTGGACCTTTGCCTAGGACTAAAAGTGGAAGTCAGTATTTGCTTACTATTATGTGCGCTGCTACTCGTTTTCCCGAAGCTGTTCCGTTGCGTAACATATCAGCCAGCTCAGTGGTGAAAGCTTTAACAACGTTTTTTTCCACATTCGGTCTTCCTCTTGTTATACAATCTGACCAGGGCACTAACTTTCAGTCTAAGCTTTTCAAACAAGCCCTAAGAACGTTAGGGGTACGATGTCACGCCAGAAGCCTACATGCTTGCACTGTTCAATAAAATGTTATACATCTAGACATTGTGGTATTTCTTTATATACGTATCCCAGCCTCCCTATTGTTTCTCAATAAACAGTTATGTTCTCCTCATTGACATACTCCCGAGTCCGATTAAGTATGATTTGACAGGCAGCTAAACGAAATGCCTTCCCAACCAGCGAGACCTGGTTATAGAAATGACGTTGTTTTATTGATAAAAAAAAGGGTAAAACTGGAAAGAGAAAATAGAAAACTCACATTAATCCCAAACAATTTAACAAACTTCAGTTAACGTAATGTGGAGTCTGTTCATTGATCGATGCTGTCTGTTCAGTTCCCAGTGAGGCGCCCGTTCAGCGCTGGACATAATAGCATAGCGCGCATGCGAATCATGTTATATTATTATATATTATATAGCTCGCATCTAATCGTATCGGATGAGAAATAGACATTAAATGGCATATATAGGCCGCTACACAACAGTAATCACCGCGACAAACAGCTATATTAGAAATTATTTTTTTTTTTTTATTTTTTATTTTTTTTTTAAAATATTTTATTATGATGACCGGAATATATCACGTTTGTCCGGTAAATCGAAATCTTCCCGGACACGATGTCCGGCGGCAATTTTTTCTAACGGAAACCCTGACCCAAGCCCCAGAATGCCTCTCGTCTTTCCAGCAGAGACTATCTCCTCCAGCGGAGAGGGTTGGTGACAGAGGCCAGTGTCTTTTTGGCTATTTAAAAAACTTCGTATCTGAAGGTATCTGAAAAACTCATTTCGTGGTAGGTCATATTTCTTACATAATTGGTCAAATGAAAGTAGTATTTCCGTATCATATAAATGTCCGATAGTAACCATCCCTTTGCTGTCCCACCGCTTGAAACCCCTATCCGTGGCACCAGGGGAGAAGTCTATGTTGCCCCAAACTGGCGAGAGGGAGGATGTAATAATCGTATGTTATAAATAAATAGTAATATAATTGAGATTTCTCACATGAGCCGCGCGCGAATATCCTCACAGAAATTTGTCTCGCGCGATTGTTCAGCCTGCATGGGTAACGTGACTGTCAAGTCAGCCTTGTCAGTCAGTCACTAACGTATGCTAGCCTTCTCACCATGGCTGCATCGGCCCCGTGTCCATTGCCTCACCTTTCCAGGGTTGCACGCAGGCTTCTATGCATACCTGCAACTAGTGTTCCTTCAGAGAGAGTGTTTAGTGCCAGTGGGCACATACTCACACCTCTCCGAGCACAGCTAAAGGCAGAAAAAGTGAACATGTTGACATTTTTGCACTTTAACCTATCTTGAAGCTTTCACGTCTCTAAGCCACAAGGCTAGCACTCAGTTTGATGACAGAAAAGTGTCAGTGTTCAAGTTTTGTTTGACAGTATTTTTTTCCTTTATTTATGCAGTGATACCTTATAATTTATCATTACCTTATTTAAGATTTTATTAAAGATTTTTATTTTTGTCAAGATGTTTTTAAAATGATGTTAATGTTATTAACATGATTCAATAAAAATACAACACAATGATTCAATAAAAATACAACACAATCTAAGTTAAAGTGATTACAGTGTGTTTTATTGGCATTCATTTTTTTTTTTTTTTTTTCATTCTCGCGATAATATCGTGGATCGCGATTATTTTGCCCACGATAATCGTGACATGACATTTTCTAATCGTCCCACCCCTACATCACACTTGACAAAAAAAACACGTAAGCAAGCTGAGGTGGTTGAAGGGGCTACAACAAACACCACATATGGGGGCAGCGACATTTCAAGCACATCGAAGCCACAGGACAATTACAGGCCACACAACATTAAGCACTTACAAACAGCAATACATTAAACAAAACAAAACATTAAAAAAAAGGCATTATGGGGAGGCAGCACAGAGAGGGATTAATGAGGACAAGTATAGTTCTGTGTCAGCCAGGCTTTCATGTGTGTTGTGAAGGTGGAGTAAGTATGTATGTCTTTGAGTTGGTTGGGTAGTGAGTTCCAGTTTTCTATTGCTATCACTGAGAAGGATTGCTTACTGAAGGTGCTTTTCCTGAATGGAACTATAAGGTCGCCACGAGAGGTGCTTCTGGTGGGCCGTAAGCTGTGGTCACGCTGGTTTATGAAAGAGTTAAGCGGGGGAGGAGCTTTGTTATGCAGAATTTTATGGATGAGACAGATGTTTTTGTATTTGATGGTGTCTTCCCAGCTAAGGTATTTACATTTGTCTAGGATGGTACAGTAGTGTGTGCTGTTGGGCTTCTGGTCCATGACCTTAAGGGTCCGCTTGTATAGGGTGGCTAATGGCTTTAGGGAAGTGCTGTATGCATGGCCCCAGCTTGTCAAACAATATGTGAGGTGCGACATAATTGATGCGTCCATATATAGTCTGGCAGCACTCATGGTCAGTGAGCTTCTGATGTACCTGAAGTTTGCCAGGCCAAACTTCACCCTACCAGACACTTTCTTGATGTGCTCTTTGAAAGTCAGGTTTGAATCAATGATGATCCCTAAATATTGGAACGACGGAACTATACTAATGTTTTGCCCTGAAATGGTTATGTTTGCCGTGGTCATATTGTGTTGTTTGGAGAAGAACATTCCTACAGTTTTATTAACGTTGAGCTGGAGGCAAGAGCTGTTGAGCCATTTGGTGACCTTTTCCATAGCAGAGCTAAGTTTGGCAGCTGCCAGGTGTTTGTTCTTGTCATGCACATATAAAACAGTGTCATCAGCATACATTTGTACATGCACTTCTGGGCAGACAGATGGTAGGTCGTTGATATATAGGCTAAACAAGAGTGGGCCAGGTATGGAGCCTTGTGGTACCCCGGTGCAAGACATGATGGTAGGTGAGCGCTGATTGTTTATCTGGACTAGCTGATTTCTGTCACTGAGATATGAGTCCAACCATTTAAGGGCTGATGGCAAGAAGTTAAAGGCAGACAGCTTGGTGATAAGGACCTGGTGCAGGGTTTCCGTTAGAAAAAATTGCCGCCGGTCATCGTGTCCGGGAAGATTTCGATTTACTGGACAAACGTGAGATATTCCGGTCATCATATTAAAATATAATATAGCTGTTTGTCGCGGTGATTACTGTTGTGTAGCCTATATATGCCGTTTAATGTCTATTTCTCATCCGATACGATTAGATGCGAGCTATATAATATATAATAATATAACATGATTCGCATGCGCGCTATGCCATATGTCCAGCGCTGAACGCATCTAGCGCGGCCAGCGCAACTCGGTGGGCACCACAGTGCACCTGAATGGAAAACGCACTCTGTTTCTTCAGAAGAGCACCAACTCCAGCACGCTTCCCCATCATTACACTGGCCCCATCCGAGCCCAGGCCAATGACGCGGGACAGCTCCACACCTCTCTCGCGGAGCACCTCCACCACTTTGTCAAATATACACTGTGCGGTCCCGGAGTGCACATCATAATTGCCCAGAAAACATGTCTCAACTCTTCCTTTTATTTCCAACTTCACGTATATAATCAGCTTCTTGTCCACGGTGATATTTACTGTCTCATCAATGATAATTCCAATGAAGTCACTCCCCTTTAGTTTTTCATCCAGCTGATCCATCACAACGTCTTCCAGTACCCTTTCCATGTCATCAACGGAGTCGCTGTGGCGGTAAATGCCCTCACTCAAGACAAAATCTGGAGCCTTAACTGCTTTCAGTAGCTCAGTCAGTCCCACATACTGATGACATGCGATGCCATTTTTTGCCATGTGAAATGCAACTTGTAGCTGAGAGTGCAGCTTATTGTTAGCCGTTTCATTAGCCTGCTCACAGTGGCCTTGCATAGCGGTTTGCTGTTGCCTCAAACTGACCGCCGATATGTGCTCACTGCACCGACTGTGATCAGTGAGACATTCTCATATTCGCTATATGCTATATTATGCTCCTCTCGTGAATCCGTTATTCCTCCCCGATGTGTTGCACGGTGAGCAGAACATTTTTCCTTCCCCATCTAAACGCAGCCAGGGGAAAGTTTCTTTCCATTCAACTCTGAACCCTCAAGACTTTCTGACTGGAGGAGCCACTACCTCCATCTCTTTAGAGCCAGACTTCTCCTCAGACTCATTGTTGCTTGGTTTCATGAAGTAATTGTTAAGCTTACTTTGTCTTGCCATGTTTACATTAATTTAATCGCTCGCTATGGTGCACTTTGAGCTGCAACGTTTGCGTATTATTATGGTAGCCGGGTTGGCAGGGTTGCCAGATGGGCCGGGTTATCGCCGAATGGGCTACTGGGTTTAGCGGTAATAGACTGGTTAGTTAGGCTGTATTGTCAATCCCATCTGGCAACCCTGCCGCCGCTGTTTCGCATAGGCTAGCCTACACATTAGGAGTCATCATCATGCCGGCGTCAAATCATATAATAATAAAAGAAATACATAGCCTATATATTCGTATTTTTTTAAATAGAAGGAATCAGAATGAACTTTAGCGAAGTGTATTCAAATTGTGCTTAGAGGGAATTATTTTCACCGGACATTATGACCAAAGAGATTTAAATTTGTCGGACTTCAACAAATTTTACCGGACAAAGACCGGTAATTACCGGTTAACGGAAACCCTGACCTGGTGATTGACTGTGTCGAAGGCTTTGCGGAGATCTAAAAACACAGCTCCTACAACACCTCCTCTATCAACCATACCTTTGACCTTTTCTAGGAAGTAGCAGTTGGCCGTTTCTGTAGAGTGTAGGGTCCTAAAGCCAAACTGCATTGGATGAAGGGGAAATGGGCTATTGCTTAAAAAGTGAACGAGCTGCTCTGTAACCCACTTCTCAGTGACCTTGGAGATAATGGGTAAAATACTGATTGGCCTATAGTTACCAACATCCTGGGGGTCACCTGACTTGAAGATGGGAGAAACAATAGCTGTTTTCCAGGTACTAGGGACTAGGGATGGACGGTTTCCAATTATTGAAACCGAAAAACCGTCAGAGAGTAAAACCGCGGTTTTCCGGTTAACCGAAAAATACATTAAAAAAATAAATAAAAATAAATAAAATTAAAAAAAGAGCGCCAATTTCAAATAATTGAGCCCTACTGCTACAATACACTCATGTCAAACACCATTAAAACACCGTAAGCACAGTCGCAACACATTTAGGCTACTTAGTTTCACAAATATAAGTGGAAAGGCAGACTTTTGTAAGCTACACCATACATGAAAACACATGAACACTTAACTAGGGCTGCAACGATTAGTCGAGTAGTCACGACTAATCGACGGCGAAAATTCGTCGACGTGAAATGTTGTTGTCGACTAATCGCATAAAAAGATATATGAAAAAAAAACGTTTATTTTTTTTATTTTTTTTATTTTTTTTACGGGAGCCATGCAAGAATCAGCTGGGTACGTTTTAGCTAACGTTGTTAGCCAACTGGCTAACGTTATATTGTTAGGGTCGTAATGTTTATGTTAGCTTTACTGTTACATGTTGGAAAACAACGTCTCATGGACAGGGCTGTACATGCTATGAGCGTTTGTGCTATTAATTTATTTGCCCTGTGGCACGCATGTGACAGACAGAGGCGCTTGTATGTAACGTTACGTAGCAGGGGTTTTCCATGTTGAAGCCAGGAGAACGCGAGATGAAATGAAGTGAGGGGTGGTCGCTATTAAAATACCAGGTAGTCATGGTGGATGATCATGAATGATGCTTGATAAGTGAATGCTATTTCAATTATGTTGAGTCCACCAGCGAGCTGTCTGTAAGATAAACAGCGCCAAGCGTAGCCTACTAACGTGAGCTGTCTGTAGTCTAGCCAGCAATGCTAGCTAGCCAATCAACTAGCTCTGTGAGCAGCTGTAGCTTGGCGTAACGTTAGGTTAGATAGCTAGTTAAGCCGGATTTATGCTTCTGCGTCGCCATTTACGCGCAGCGAAAAGCCACACGACTAATCGCGACTAATCGAAAAAATAATCGACAGATTAGTCGACTACCAAAATAATCGTTAGTTGCAGCCCTACACTTAACACACCAGCTCCGCTGATCCAGGGTGCACGCCTGCACGGAAGATCATCTCTTGGAACAGCGTCTTCAAAGTTTCAGCTGCTGCTCAATGTATTTAAATATTTGAATACTGCTCAATAATCACTGAAATATTAGACTTAGAATTAGGCAGTGAACATACTTAAAGCTTTTCATAAAAACCACATGCCGCGAGACTGACTCGTCCTGAACTGTCGTAAGTCAATCAACAAAGAATGCCCCATCAAAATAAAAGTGCCCATGGTAGAGCTGTCAAAATAGAGCTTTCAAAATAAATGTACTAATACAGATAGAGATAAATACAGAACTACCTTTGCGTCACTAAGTGACCGCGTATCTTCTGAGACATGCGTTCTGTCATCACTTTCAGTAGCGCCTTCACACACGCGCTGTGCACAAACACTCTTGATCCATTTAGCTCTTGTTTTATTATATTGTGGTTTAGTAAATACTGCACTTGGAGTTACATTCAATGCATGATTTGTGCTATAGAACATAAATAAAGTTTGATTGATTGATTGATATCAAATCAAATCACATTTTATTTCTATAGCGCATTTCTCACAAAAGTGACCCAATGCGCTTTACAGAGAGCAGCGAAAATGATCTTATTAAATGTAAGCGAGTAATTGTAAAAAACCTTTCCTATCTACCAATAACTGAAGGCAACTATCTTTCCCATGGAGTGATTCGTTACCCTTAAATATAATCCCAATTAGATATTAATCCTCAGTTATTCTTCACAACTGACCAAACCTCTCACTCATTGCGCGGCAGATTCAGACTGTATCATTGTTATTTTCACACACGACAAACATGTGACATGTTCCAGTTTTATTCTTATTCTATTTTATTCTTCTAAAAAAAAAAAAAAAAAATAAAAATCCGGTTTCAGACGGTTTTGATAAAAAACCGTTTCTATTTTTATAAACCCTGGTTTTCGGTTTAACCGAAAAACCGTCCATCCCTACTAGGGACTGTTTCCTCAAGTATTGATTGGTTGATAATTTGTGTAATGGGGTGGACTAGGTGTTCTTTCAGAGATTTCAGCATTGTAGTGTCCATTCCATAGATATCCTTCGCTGTTGAGAGTTTGAGAGATGAAATTATGACTTGGGTTTTGTGTGCCGAGATGGGCTGAATGCTGAAAGAGGGCTTGGTTTCAAGTTCAACATTATTGTTGGTTATTTGAGGAAAATTCTGTGCGATCTCTTTTACAGAGTCAATGAAATATGTGTTAAAAGCTACAGCTATTTGGGCTGGATCTTGTGTTAAGTTGTCATTCAGTTTCAGCTGTATCTGTTTCCTAGGCCTGTGGTTGGTTCCCATGACATTTTGGATTTGTTCCCAGATCCGTTTGGTGTTTCCCTTTGCCTCTTTGATGATAGTAATGATGAAATTAGCTTTAGCCTTTCTGATCATTTTGGTAACCTTGTTCCGGAGGGAGGTAAACCTATGCCTGTCACTGACTAGCTGTGGCTTATTCTCCAAAGCTCTCTTCAAAGCAAAGTCTCTTTCTTTTATCAGGTTAACTATCTCGGTGTTGAACCAGGGAAGGGAGTTGTTGTTTTTCTTTCCTTTCACTTTTTGAGTAAATGTATTGACTAGACTTTGTAGTTTGATTGCTAGTGTCTTGGAGTCTACCTCTACGCTGTTCCCAGTGAGGATGTTATTCCAACCAATCTGTTGCACTGCAAAGTTATCCATTTCCTTGTGGGGGATCCTTAATTGCTCAACTGGATTAAATGGATGTTTAAAACGATTCTTAGTAAATTTTCTGGACAGTAGTGTCAGGTTATGATCAGAAAGACCAGTAATGAAATGATATGTCTTGACTACTCTTTCAGGCTTGTTGCTGAAGATCAGGTCTATCTGTGTCTGGGAGGATGCAGTTATTCTAGTTGGGCCATCTAGAAGTTGTTTAAACTCCAGACCGTCTGTGAGCTGCTTAAGGGGTTTCCTAATTGACTTGTCTAGCCAGTTACAATTCAGGTCACCAAGTACAATCACTTCTGTTTTTGAGTCACACTCTTGAAGTAGCTTTTTGAATGTAATGTAAAAATCCTTGCTAGCAGAAGGTGGGCGATAAACAACAATGAGCATTGAGCACAAAAGAAATTTCTCGAGAAAGCTGTACATTCAGACCGATGCATTCTAAGTCATGTTCGAAAGACCAGTTTATTAGTTGACAGTTGAAATGGTCTTTGATATAAATCATGACACCACACTAAGGTGCGTAAGCAAATTTTCCCGCAATTTTGGGATTTATAAAAACTGTGCGCACCTCTAGGCTACGCACACTGTGATCCATGCGTACGCATAGAAACTGGAGAAATGTCAACTGCGACTCCGCTGGCAGAAGGATGAAACAGGAGAAACGCTTTGAAATGGATACAATTTCCACCAACATAAATCGAAATATTACCTCACATATTATGCGAGTGCACACAAAGAATATACGTGCACACTGCACATATCTTATTCTCCCTTGTCCTGTACCCATCACAATGTAGCCTACATATATCTTTGTTCGTATATAGATATTCATGCAAATATATTAACTTTTTATATTCATATTCATTGCACATAGCGCAAGGCTGGACAAGTTGAGCACCGTTCCTGATTCACTGTTCCCGAGTGCTCAGTGGGTAACGTCCCGATAAGTCCAATGATCGCAATATCCATACATTGAAGAACATGAACAAGCCCACTGTAGACAATTGACTATCATCCCCAAGCACACCCCATGTATACGGACTACGAACATTTTAAGCGCACAGACACTTTATTACTGAGCTATCTATTATTACTAATTGCACCACCAGTGTATCTTGTCTTACTTAATCTGTAATTATTAAACAATACTTGGATGTTATGACATGTATTATCATGAATAGTAAGGTGAACAGTAGGACGAATCATGTTTAAACTGACTCCGTTGTTGAAGCAGTCTGGAACATAGATATTATATAGACGAGAGAAGAGAGTTTCGGTGCGTACGCAAAGCAAGAACATTTGGATTCTGATTTATAAAAGGCGCACTGCACGCGCACCGCACGCAAGTGGAATTTGCGGGCCACTCTTCCCACACCTGCTTCCCTTTATCCCAATCAACCCTAAATGTTGCGCACGGGAACGAGCGTCTCGCCTCACCGTTTTTAACACCCATGCTTTGCCTATTATTGGTCAGTTAAATGCCCGACAGAAGGCGAAAAAAAATTCACCCACTCAATTTCTGCGCAGTAGTTCCGCTTAACAATATGAAACTCTATAATATCTATGTTCCAGACTGTATCGACAACGTGTTCACCCTATTATTTATGATAATACATTTCATAACATTCAAGTATTGTTTAATAATTACAGATTCAATTAAATATGATTCCCGATTAAACTGTACAACATATCTCCCTTTGTATTTATTATGTTAAATCATGTTTTTTCTTTTAGATTAGATTCAATCTTATTGTCATTGACAAGTACCAAGGTTGTCACAAGGAAATGCTGTTCGTCATCTAACCTGCATTGTAGAAAAGCCAAGCATGTTTCAAGTTTATTGTTATGTTACATTTAAGAGAGTAAAATTCGTAGGCTTCGGTTCCTGACATGGCAGCACAAGACATAAGGCAATAGGCATAATACAAGATAAAGGTGACAATATTACAGCTAAGACAGGATACACTAGTGATGCAACTACAGTAGTAATAATAGATAGTTCAGTAATCTGTGCGCTTAAAGTTTTCGTAGTCCGTATACATAGGGATGGGGTGTAGGCCTACTTGGGGATGATAGTCAATTGTCTACAGTGGGCCTGTTCATGTTCTTCACTGTATGGATATTGCAATCATTGGACTTATCGGGAACGTTACCCTTATGAAGACGTACATTACTGTGAAGTCAATGCGGACGGTGGTCAACCTCGCGCTACGTGCAATGAATATTTATGTAAAAAGTAAATATATTTGCATGACTATCAATATGATATGTACAGTAAAGATATATGTATATAGTGTGATGCGTACAGGACAAGGACGAATAAGATATGTGTAGTGTGCACGTATCCTTTGTGTGCACTCCTTCATAGTACGTGAGAGGCAATATTTCTTATGTCGGTGGAAATGGTATCCATTTCAAAGCGTTTCTCCTCTTTCATCCTTCTGCCAGCGGAGTCGCAGTTGCTCATTTCTCCAGTTACTATGCGTACGCATGGGTCCCAGTGTGCTTAGAGGTGCGCACAGTTTCACGCCAAGTTCCTTTTTTATAAATCCCAAATTTGCGGGAGGATTTACGTACGCATGTACGTAGGCAAGTCACAAAATTAATCAATCAGATTCTAACCTCTCCATCATGGGCAAGACCAAAAAGTTGTGTAAGGACGTCAGGGACAAGATTGTAGACCTGCACAAGGCTGGAATGGGCTACAAGACCATCAGCAAGCAGCTTGTAACTGTTGTGCGATTATTTGAAAATGACAGAAAGACAAAATAACCATCAATCGCCCTCGGTCTGGGGTGACGAACATGAAATGCATCTGCGTTTCCTTGTCTTAGTACTTCTCAATGACAATAAGGTTGCATCTAATCTAAAAGAGAAATGATTTAGTATAATAACTACAAAGCGAGGTATCTGTTTTTGCAAAACAACCTCTCAAATGTTGTAGTTTAATCGGGAATCATATTGGATCTGTAATTATTATACATATTATACCAATACTTGGATGTTATGACATTATCATAAATAATAAGGTAAACAGTAGGACGAATCACGTTTAAACTGATTCCGTTGTCGATGCAGTCTGGAACATGTTATATATGGTCTGGCGAGAACGTTCGTTCGGAAATGTACTGATTGGGTGACTGACCATTTATATGCAACGTTTGCAGGAAAAGTGCCATAGAAATAAAAAGTTATTATTTTATTATAGGCAACTATGGGCGTCAAAAAGGGTGGGATAAGACGCTCGTTCACATGTGCAACAGAGTTGATTGGAAGCAGGCGTGGAACTTGCAAATTCCACTGGCGTGCGCACCGTTTTATAAATCCGAATGTTGGCGACGTAAATGTTCTTGCTTTACAAAGGTGTGTAGGTACGCAAAGCGTAGGTACGCAAAGCTTTATAAATGAGAACCCTGATATGAATATAGGGAGGGAGGAGATCTGATATGAATATAGGGAGGGAGGAGATCTGATATGAATATAGGGAGGGAGGAGATCTGATATGAATATAGGGTGGGAGGACATCTGATATGAATATAGGGAGGGAGGACATCTGATATGAATATAGGGAGGGAGATCTGATATGAATATAGGGAGGGGATTTGATATGAATATAGGGTGAGGAGATCTGATATGAATATAGGGAGGGAGGAGATCTGATATGAATATAGGGAGGGAGGAGATCTGATATGAATATAGGGTGGGAGGAGATCTGAAATGTATTTTGGTCCCAGACCATTTTCTGTGAGAGACTGGTAGCCAGTGTAGGGATCTCAGGATTGGTGTAATGTGTTCAAACGTATTCATTTTTGTTAGGACCCTAGCAGTTGCGTTTTGGATGAGCTGCAGCTTACGAACAGCCCCTTTAGATAGGCCTGTTAGTAGACCATTACAATAATCAAGTCTACTCTAAACAAATGCATGGATGAGTTTTTTTTTTTCAAGGTCTTATTTGGACATGAAACCTCTCATTCTTGTTATGTTTTTCAGGTGATAGTAGGCTGATTTAGTTATCGAGTTCATGTGGCTGTTGAAGTTTAGAGTCTACAGGTTGCTAAAAACAACATCGTAGGGGATAGCTGTGTGATTATTCTGACCGAAACCTGGCTAAATGACAACATTGTGGACGCAGCTGTTAGCTTGGAGGGGCGCACGCTACACCGCGCTGACCGAACGGAGCTTAGCGGGAAGTCAAGAGGAGGGGGGATCATAATATCGACGAAGGATAGCTGGTGCTTAAACACGAAAACTGTAAGTAGCCACTGCTCCCCAGACCTGGAATACTTGACTGTTAAATGCCGACCCACATACCTCCCGAGGGAGTTTAACGCGGTGCTAATAACATGTGTGTATATAGCGCCTAGCGCAGACAGCAGCGTAGCATTGGCGCGACTATATGAAGTCATCAGTGGCCAACAAAGCACTGATCCACAGGCTATTCACATCATAGCGGGGGACTTCAATCATGTCGACCTGAAGGCAGTACTACCCAAGTTCTATCAGCATGTGAAATGTGCAACGAGAGGAGAAAAAACACTGGATAAGGTATACACCAACATCAAACGTGCTTACAAGGCTAGTCCGCTAGCTCATCTAGGCATGTCTGACCATGTGTCAATCCTCCTGATTCCTGCATACACTACAATGGGGAAAAGTGCTCCCATCACCACTAAGACTGTCAGAACCTGGCCAGAAGGGTCCGCTCCACTGCAGATCTGCCTAAATGACACCCTATGGCAGGAATATGAGCATGAGGACCTGGAACAGTACACGTCGTCGGTTCTGAACCACATAGTGAACTGCACCAACTCAGTCACCGTGGACAAACGGGTCCGGGTCTACCCCAACACGAAGCCATGGATGACTGGGAAGGTCCAAAAACTGATCAACGAGAGGGACAACGCCTTCTTCGCAGGGAAGAGCACACCGCTGTACAGCTCCACCAGGGCCAACCTAAAGCGCGGCATCAAAGCGGCCAAGGCAGAGCACAGAGAGAAGATTGAGGAATGCCTCCTGAGCAACGACTCCAGGCGGATGTGGCAGGGGGTTCAGCAGATGACAAACTTCAGAGCCAACAGGCTCACAGCCGCAGAGGACGACCCCCTGCTGGCGGGAAAGCTGAACACCTTCTACGCCCGGTTCGACGAGGGGCGAACGGAGGTAACCGCAACACAAACACCACTCTCTCCAGCTCTCAGCAGCCTCACCCTCACAGAGCATGAAGTGAGACGCGTACTGAAGGCGGTGGACCCCAGGAAAGCCTCGGGGCCGGATGGCGTCCTGAGACGGGTGCTGAGAGACTGCGCCGACCAGCTGGCCGGGGTTTTCACCAACATCTTTAACCAGTCCCTGTCCCAGGCCACCGTCCCACCCTGCCTGAAAACCTCAACTATCATCCCAGTCCCGAAGAAAAGCACGGTGAGCTGCCTAAACGACTACCGCCCGGTGGCACTCACACCAATCATCATGAAGTGCTTCGAGAAACTAGTCCGGGCCCACATACTCACACGCCTCCCGCCCAACCTGGATCCATACCAGTTCGCCTACAGAGCCCACAGGTCCACAGAGGACGCCATCGCGACGACTCTCCACGCCACTCTATCCCACCTGGAGAGGGGAAACAGCTACGCGAGACTGCTCTTCGTGGACTTCAGCTCCGCCTTCAACACCATCCTTCCAGACAGGCTAGTGACCAAACTACTAGACCTGGGTCTATCACACTCTATATGTGCGTGGATCAAGGACTTCCTGACCGACCGCCCCCAGAGGGTGCGGGTGGGCCCCCACACCTCCACAGCCCTCAGCCTCAGCACTGGGTCCCCCCAGGGCTGCGTGCTAAGCCCCATCCTCTACAACCTCTACACCCACGACTTCACCCCCGTCCACCCCAGCAACTACATCGTAAAGTTTGCAGACGACACCACCGTGGTGGGATGTATCTCGGGGGGGGACGAGGCGGCGTACAGGGATGAGGTAGAGCAACTGAGCAAGCTGTGCAAGGTTAACAACCTGCTGCTGAACAAGTCAAAGACCCAGGAATTCATCGTAGACTTCAGGAGGAAAAAGTCTGAGATCCAGCCCCTGCTCATCGACGGAGAGAGCGTGGAGAGAGTCTCAACCCTCCGATTCCTAGGACATCACATGCGGGATGACCTGACCTGGAAGGACAACACAAAAGGCACCATCAAGAGGGCACAACAGCGGCTATACACCCTGAGATGCCTCAGGAAAGAACACAACACGCAGGAGATACTGGTGGCCTTCTACCGCGGCGCAGTGGAGAGCATCCTCACCTACGGCATCTGCAACTGGTTCTACAGCTGCACAACAGCGGAGAGAAATGCGCTACAGAGAGTCGTGAGAACAGCACAGAAGATCACCGGCGCCCCCCTCCCCTCTCTGGAAGAGCTGTACAACACACGCTGTCTCAGGAAGGCCTCCAAGATCTCCAGGGACCCGACCCACCCTGGGCACGTACACTTTATCAGGCTGCCCTCGAAAAGGAGGTACAGGACCCCGGCCGCTAAGACAAACAGACTGAAGAACTGCTTCTACCACAGGGCCGTCAAGGCCCTGAACACAGCAAAGACCTAAGTTCTGGGCCCTGGACAGTCTGGACGGATTGTATGGCAGCTGCTGGACTGAAAGAAAAAAAAAACAGGTGTAGTGCTGAGGCACAAACATGTACATTCCAAGCCTGCAAACTGTGACACTTTAAATAACGTGAAAAAATACTATTGTGCAATATGACAACCCTAGTTGACTATCTGTGCAGTATAGTACAGTGGATTGTGTACATAGCCTTTATTTATGTAAACCAGCTCCTTTCCTTCTTGTGTTTTTATTATTTTTCTAAAAGTTTTTTTTCTTTTTTTTCCCCTTTCCTAACACCAGGGGAGCCACCCCTCCTAAATTTCGTTGTTTGGTACCTGTACTGTAGCAATGACAATAAAGTCCATTCATTCATTCATTCATTCATTCATTCATAGAATTACCGTATTTTCCGCCTTATAAGGCGCACTGGATTATAAGTCGCACCTTCAATGAATGGCCTATTTTAGAACTGTTTTCATATTTAGGGCGCACCGGATTATAAGGCGCATAGAATAGAAGATACTGCAGTCAAACGTTTGACTGGGTTTGCGTTACGCCCAAGCTCCACCTACTGCGTTGCGTCACCTCGCCATCGGCGTTGCGTCAACTTCCCGTTGTCCATGCTCCACCTGAGCATTGCGTCACCGTCAACGTTCTACCTGCTCCACTGTCATTGTCAAAATATATATTTTTCCACCTCAAGTATCAGCCGTTCGTCATCCATTTTTGCAACAAGCGTCAAGGACCTGTGGTGATTCACAGCTGACTCGCGTGAATAGCAATTCGCAATAGCTGCGACCACGAGCTATAGAGTAGTTGGCTACAAGCATTTTCGATCTGGTATTATCTCTATTAGTGGATTAACCGCTGTGGTGATTTAACAGCTGATAAAAATACATCAAGTAGACTACAAACAGAGCAAAACAAGAAAACAACACCAGAAAACAACCAATAGGCTATACAATTATAACCAACAACCAATATGTGACAGCTCCTGGTGAAATGTGCAACGTAGTTTTTCAGTTTTTACATGTGCTTGAACTACAGATCTTTCAAATGATGTGTCATACATTGACATCGGAGAAAGTTTGAACAGGACAGGCGTATTTGAATGTCGGTGCACCTCAAACACTGAATGGGAGAAAAGTGACTAAACACAGCCACAGCTACGAACGCTGCTAACAGCTAGCGGCTAACAAAACACATCGCTACGAAGGTCTAAACCAGTGGTTCTCAACCTTTTTTGGGCCAGCGCCCCCCTGTCCATTATCCAGGTCTCTTACCGCCCCCCATCAAAAAAATACTTCCCTGAATATGAATGTTGACTAATATTCTGTGTTATATCATTTAAAAAGCATGTCACTGAATGCCAAATAATAGATTTGATTTAACTGGGCAGTTGGAATATCATTATCATTAGTTTACCAGAGAGCAGAAAGGCCATGTGAATGTGAATAAAAATGCTGTTTATGAGTGTTAAATAAACTCAGACAACATCAGAGAATACAAACAGACTGTTTTATGATGCTAATATTTATACATTTTTGATTAGACTTTGTTAACAAAGTTCCAAAGTTCAGAGCACTGCGCTCTGGGACCGCTCAGAGATGGGTGCTCTGACTGAAAAGTAGGGATGCTCCGATTTATCGGCCACCGATTTAAATCGGCCGATTTCACTCCAAATGACTCGATCGGTGATCGGCAAAAATGGCCGATCGCAAAAACCGTTTTTTTTTTTTTTTTTTTTTTCCTGGGGAAGACAGATAACTGAACAGAAAACATAGGAGGACGTAACAGTATGTAAACCATGAAGGCCACGTTTATGATGTCTTTTATACAGCCATATCGACTGACTTGGGCTTCAGGCCCTAACTGGGTGATAGGCCAGACCTTTACTATGCCATAAAAATGGGTCTGCGTTTGCTTGGTGCCTAATGGATCAAAACTTTTGTCTAAAAAGCTAAAAATATTTAGGCTATCCAGTCAGTTATGTATTTTTTAAAAAATCGGTATCGGTATCGGTTGATCTTGAGGAAACAAATCGGTGATCGGTATCGGCCCCAAAAATCCAGATCGGAGCACGGTTTGCCCGAGCGAACTGACCGTTCGTGCATTTACGAACGTACCTGTAATAACACTGCTGACAGCTGATCAATCACAAGTAGACAGAGTAGTGGTTTCCTATAGCAACAAAAGACGCTGACAGCTGTTCGGAGTGCTTATGTGTTCGTTTCCAGGGCATCACATGAGGAGCAACATATCACTAAAAAGCGATCGTATATTTTAGTTTGTAAACATTAAGACGAACACATCGCAATGCTAACCTCAGAATGGCACTAGGGATAACATCCACAACAACACTTAACAGTAATACATTTATGTAATATACTGTGATGAACCTGCGAGGGGAGGGGACATTCGTAGCTGATTTCTCCAGGTTAGATTATTGGTAGGCTAAGCGACAGAGAACTTTCCGGACTGGTTTATTACAATACGATCGCTTTTTTGAGATAGGTTGTTCCTGCTGTGATGTTCTGGTATGGTGGTATGGTATTAGCACTCATTTTAACTAAATTAAATAAGCTGTATTGAAAGGAAGCGAACGAAGCGAACGCATAAGCGCAGAGGGTAGTGTGTATACGCGGGGAGGGAGTATTTGGCACGACAGGCTTACGTCACCGGCGGGGACATGGACTGAGTATCAAAACTAACATAAGAAATATTCTCTCTCGCTTATAGCCAACAATTACAATGAGCCTACAAACTGAAACACATGTCACTCAAGCATAGCCTACAAGGAAAACACGAGTTCATAGAAATTAAACAAGACCGTAAATTGAACAACACCGTATCGCTGTTAGATGAGCAACACAAATTAAATAGCCTATTCCTCATAAATCTTCGCCAACTGGCTAAATCCAAAGACAATCAACTATTTACAGTTATATAGCCTATTCCACTCCGTGTTCATTTGCGGGTGCTATGCAAGAAAAGGATGGCAAGGGTTGAAAGTTGGCTTGTGCTAGCATTAGCTATGGTGCATCCATGGTCAACATGACATTACAGGTGGGATGAACCGGGGTTCTTTCTATCGTAGACTAGCATAGTATTGCAATTTCTGCACTGTACATGAACTGTCAAGATTATTCTACAATGCAGCTTACCCAGACACATTGGAAACTATCAAAAGCTCTGCCTTTGCTAGCTGAGTTTTTAGCTTCATCTTCTTGATGACACTCTCACTTTTATTGTTTTGGGCGCTGCGCTACGTGTGTCTGCGTCACAGAGCCCGGCTGTAGCAGTCTCTAGGCACAGAGGGAGGTCGACACAGAGGAACAGTTGCAGAATATGTGTTTATTTAGTCCAGCACAGCTCAGCACCGTCACTGACGTGCTGAGCGAGTCTTTTCCCCCCCCCCTGCTTCTCCCTTCCGGGACCCGCACCCGCTGTTCTCCCTTTCGGGACCCGCTCCCGCTGTCTCTCCCTTTCGGGACCCGCTCCGCGACCCGCCCCCTCTCGGGACTCGTCCGCTCCTGGCAGAGCCCTTGCTCTCGCCCCGCTGCTCCTCCCTTTTGGGACCCGCTCCGTCCGCCCGCTCCTGGCAGAGCCCTCGCTCTCGCCCCGCTGCTCCTCCCTTTCGGGACCCGCTCCGTCCGCCCGGCTCCCCGCACCTCACCCCCTTTCGGGATCTCGTGCGTCCTCGCCGCGGCTCTCTCTCTCTCTGTCTCACAGTGTCTCCCCGCGGCAGGTACTTCCTGCCCTACTCATCTCCCGAGGGAACAAACACACACAGGTTAAATAGACCAGTGGGACAACGAGTCTGATCACTGACACCTGTCCGGAATCAGCCCATTATTCCCCTCCAACGGCAGTCTGGCTCCCTCTGCAGGCCAGAACGCGCCATGTTCCCCACACCGGCCAAGTTCAGAACACTGCGCTCTGGGAGCGCTCAGAGATGGGTGCTCTGACTGAAAAGACGGTTTGTCCGAGCGAACTGACCGTTCGTGCATTTACGAACGTACCCGGTCTAAACCATCGTTTCTCAACGGGGGCGGTACCGCCCACCAGGGCGCGTTCAGACAACATCGGGGGCCGCTGGAGCAAATATTTTTTAAAGGGGGCGTTGAGGTGTTCTTGGGGGGCGTTCACGCATAAAGTATTTTTCTCATGAAAAACAGCTGTCAGCAGTGTTATTACGGGTACGTTCGCTCGGACAAACCGTCTTTTCAGTCAGAGCACCCATCTCTGAGCGCTCTGAACTTGGCCGGGCTCTGTGACGCAGACACATGTAGCGCAGCGCCCCAAAAAAATTAAAGTGAGTGTCATCAAGAAGATGGAGAAGCTAAAAACTCAGCTAGCAAAGGCAGAGCTTTTGATAGTTTCCAATGTGTCTGGGTAAGCTGCATTGTAGAAGAATCTTGACAGTTCATGTACAGTGCAGAAATTGCAATACTATGCTAGTCTACGATAGAAAGAACCCCGGTTCATCCCACCTGTAATGTCATGTTGACCATGGATGCACCATAGCTAATGCTAGCACAAGCCAACTTTCAATGCCCAACTTCTATGAGTGTTTTCCTTGTAAGCTATGCTTGAGTGACATATGTTTCAGTTTGTGGGCTCATTGTAATTGTTGGCTATAAGCAACATTTCTTATTTTAGTTGTGATACTCAGGCCATGTCCCCGCCAGTGACGTGCCAAATACACACTACCCTCTGCGCTTATGCGTTCGCTTCCTTTCAATACAGCTTATTTAATTTAGTTAAAATGAGTGCTAATGCCTAATACCATACCACCATACCAGAACATCACAGCAGGAACAACCTATCTCAAAAAAGCGATCGTATTGTAACCAGTCCGGAAAGCTCTCTGTCGCTTACCAATAATCGAACCTAGAGAAATCAGCTACGAATGTCCCCTCCCCTCGCAGGTTCATTACAGTATATTACATAAATGTATTACTGTTAAGTGTTGTTGTGGATGTTATCCCTAGTGCCATTCTGAGGTTAGCATTGCGATGTGTTCGTCTTAACGTTTACAAACTAAAATATACGATCGCTTTTTTGTGATATGTTGCTCCTCTTGTGATGTCCTGGAAACGAACACATAAGCACTCCGAACAGCTGTCAGCGTCTTTTGTTGCTATAGGAAACCACTACTCTGCTTGCGATTGATCAGCTGTCAGCAGTGTTATTACGGGTACGTTCGTAAATGCACGAACGGTCAGTTTGCTCGGGCAAAACCGTGTTTTCAGTCAGAGCACCCATCTCTGAGCGCTCCCAGAGCGCAGAGCTCTGAACTTTGGAACTTTGTTATGTTTTGATATGAGAAATTCGAACTAAGTGGTCAGTTTATGAAAATAATACCATAGAATACTAAATAAAATATTTAAATAATAGCCCCCTAGCGTTTGCCGCCATATTGTGACACCACCCCCCCCCCAAAGTCCAATCAAAAATGAATAAATATTAGCATCATAAAACAGCAATTTGGCGAAATGCAATACCAGCCCACTTAAAAAAACTAACAATGTTAGTTGTAATGTACAGTTTTGTAGCCTACTGTTTGTTCTGCACTGGACATGTGTGAAATTGCTTCTGTGTTATTGTTGTTCTGTGATATAACACAGAATATTAGTCAGCATTAATATTCAGGGAAGAAAATAAGCCTACTTTTTTGGATGGGGGGCGGTAAGAGACCTGGATAATGGACAGGGGGGCGCTGGCCCAAAAAAGGTTGAGAACCACTGGTCTAAGTGAATCGTCTATCCATCAGTAATCATAAGAAAAAAATAATCTATGCCAAATCCAGGGTCAAGTTAGAAGAACACAATTTACTACTCAGAAAGGATTCAAACACCATTGTAATCGTGTCAGTTCTTGTAAATTAGCCTGCACCATAATTTTATAGCCTACATACTTTTTTAGATGAGATTTTAGATTAGATTCAGACAACGAA
Source organism: Nansenia antarctica (assembly GCF_963989245.1). Lineage (NCBI taxonomy): Eukaryota > Metazoa > Chordata > Actinopteri > Argentiniformes > Microstomatidae > Nansenia > Nansenia antarctica. The sequence continues at coordinate 11,158,101 of NC_137678.1, forward strand.
ATGCAGTGAAAAGTGCGTCTGAAGAGGGATTTGAACCACCGTCTTAAAATGACGAATAAATACCATGGCATGGCATCATTACCACTAGGCCATCGTGACGATATGATGGGTTGTAGCCTGCTGCTGATATCACCACAGTAGTAAATATTCATTTATTAAAATATGAACATATAACAATAACTGGAGCTAGTATGACCTAAGCATTTAATCGGTCAGCAATTTCTTGCCAAACCATTTCCCTCGCCCTGTTAATTGCGGCAGTATTACACTATTTTACATCTTATTTTTCGTCTTCATAAAGATCAATCTTCATTTCGACAGTTCGACTCTTCGGGGCTCTTTATGTCTGCGTGCACGCGCCCATATCGAGGATTTCTAAGCCGGTGTTCTGTGAACACTCATGCCACAAGCCTGATCCTCGTTCGAGGAATCACCTGAGGCGTGAATTCCAATCCCGAGTTGCCTGATCGCGGCATTTATTTTTATCGCCGATATACTAATCAACGTTCGTGAAATACCCCCCAGGCCAGATTAATGAATAGTTCAAAGGGCGCTGGCAGATATTTAGCGGTGTATGCAATCAAACATTTATTTTCATTTGTATTTTCCCCACGATTTCCTCCATAGCAGTTTTTGATTCATTCAAACTAAAGTTGTTACAATTTCTCTAACTTCTATGACTGATCATGGAATTACAACTGTTGAGCAAGACAGTGAGTGACAGTTAAACTAGGTACAACGTGAATACTCTTAAACTGAAACGTTAAACATTGATTATGTCTCCGTTTGAGAGAATATGCTTTAAATCAATTGTTAATGATAAAACATTGATAACGTATCCATTTGTTGTAATATCTCTGTAACTCTCTGAACACTTCATGTTCCCACAGCGAGTGCAGACTCCAGAGATGTGGTGTTACTTCTGGCACTGCTGAGTCTATGGAAGCAGCACTAGTTCTCATGTTGTTTCTAATCCTGTATATGTTCCTATTCTTACAGGAGAGAGCTCCAACCCAGACTCAGACATGGAGCCCAGCTCCACCGCATCAGGAAGCCATAAACAACACAGACGGAGGAGGAGGAGCTCAAGACAGAAGAATCACCACTGTTTAGATTGCAGTGAGAGTTTCATTTGTCCAACTCACCTTAAATCACAACCACAGACTCAAGGAGGACAGAAGACTCACTCTTGTCTTCAGTGTGGAAAGAGATTTGGTTGTATGAGCAAACTAAAGAGACACCAGAGAATACACACAGGAGAGAAGCCGTTCTGCTGCTCCCAGTGTGGGAAGAGTTTCAGTGAGGCAGGATCCCTAAAGACACACCAGAGAATACACACAGGAGAGAAGCCATTCTGCTGCTCCCAGTGTGGGAAGAGTTTCAGTCAGGCAGGTGACCTAAAGAAACACCAGAGAATGCACACAGGAGAGAAGCCATTCTGCTGCTCCCAGTGTGGGAAGAGTTTCAGTCAGGCAGAACACCTAAAGACACACCAAAGAATACACACAGGAGAGAAGCCATTCTGCTGCTCCCAGTGTGGGAAGGGTTTCAGTCACGCAGCAAACCTAAAGACACACCAGAGAATACACACAGGAGAGAAGCCATATCACTGCTCCCAGTGTGGGCAGAGTTTCAATGAGGCAGGATCCCTAAAGAAACACCAGAGAATACACACAGGAGAGAAGCCATATCACTGCTCCCAGTGTGGGCAGAGTTTCAGTGAGGCAGGATCCCTAAAGAAACACCAGAGAATACACACAGGAGAGAAGCCATTCTGCTGCTCCCAGTGTGGGAAGGGTTTCAGTCACGCAGGAGACCTAAAGAAACACCAGAGAATACACACAGGAGAGAAGCCATATCACTGCTACCAGTGTGGGAAGAGTTTCAGTCAGGCAGGATCCCTAAAGAAACACCAGAGAACACATACACTAGTTAACACGACTGCTCCCAGTGTGGGAGGTGTTTAAAGGAGACAGGAGCCCTAAAGAAGAAGGCTGGCTGCACCATCATATACTGTATGGATATTTACTTGTTGATCAGATCAGGGAGAAGGTTGTGTCACAACATGAGCCTTCTCTTGATTCTTTTCTCTCAATTTCTCCCGTCCTCTCCTCCTACCCTCCCTTCCTCTCCCTCCTTCCTCTCCTCCCTTCCTCTCTTCACTTCCCCTCCTCCATTCCTCTCCCCCTTCCTCTCCTCCCTTCCTCTCTTCCCTTCCTCTCCCCCCTTCCTCTCCTCCCTTCCTCTCCTCCCTTCCTCTCCTCCCTTCTTCTCTTCACTTCCTCTCCCCCCTTCCTCTCCTCCCTTCCTCTCTTCCCTTCCTCTCCTCCCTTCTTCTCTTCACTTCCTCTCCCCCCTTCCTCTCCTCCCTTCCTCTCTTCCCTTCCTCTCCTCCCTTCCTCTCCCCCCTTCCTCTCTTCCTCTCCTCCCTTCTTCTCTTCACTTCCTCTCCCCCCTTCCTCTCCTCCCTTCCTCTCTTCCCTTCCTCTCCTCCCTTCCTCTCCCCCCTTCCTCTCCTCCCTTCCTCTCCCCCCTTCCTCTCCTCCCTTCCTCTCTTCCCTTCCTCTCCTCCCTTCCTCTCCCCCCTTCCTCTCCTCCCTTCCTCTCTTCCCTTCCTCTCCTCCCTTCCTCTCCCCCCTTCCTCTCTTCCTCTCCTCCCTTCTCTTCACTTCCTCTCCCCCCTTCCTCTGGCTTCCTCTCTTCCCTTCCTCTCCTCCCTTCCTCTCCCCCCTTCCTCTCCTCCCTTCCTCTCCCCCCTTCCTCTCCTCCCTTCCTCTCTTCCCTTCCTCTCCTCCCTTCCTCTCCCCCCTTCCTCTCCTCCCTTCCTCTCTTCCTCTCCTCCCTTCTTCTCTTCACTTCCTCTCCCCCCTTCCTCCCCTCCTCCTCTCCTCCCCTCCTCTCCCTCCTGGAGAGTGAAGGAGGAATCGAGGTCGTAGGAGTTGAGATGTCCTTGTCCCCTCCTGCGTCATGTGGTCACCGCCCCTTCCACCCAGATGTGGCCTTGGTGTTTAGAAGCCGAGTGTGACTGAATACTGGTATGTTGTTATGTTTGCAATAAATCCTCCTAACGTTTCAGCTGGAAGACTGAGATGTTATACATCATATCATATTAAGATATAGATCCTATCACTTCTCAGTTTTCTATTAGATCAGCTTATTTTCTGGACATACGCCTGGACGTACTCCAACACTGTTCCTCCCCCACATTTGTTAGATTGGCCTCTAACCTGTGTTACACATTGACATTGTTTAATGATGGGGGTTTTTAAATGTGATTTTCATATTTTTCATGTTATCAAAGTTTAAGGGTTGAAGAGCCTCAATATAACAAACAATAGTTTTAACATCACTTACTTATACCTATAATTTGTTGTCTCAGTGAACTTGTGTTTTTTGTAGTCCACTAAATCTAGGACTACAATTCCCCAGATGTATGGCCTTTAGGTGAAATATTTCACACGTGTGTTGTGCATTGGCTAATCAAGTGATGTTGTTTGAACCTTTTATACTACTGCATTCACTTGTCACTGCTTTATGCCTGAAGAAGGTCTATGACCGAAAGCGTGCAATAAAATAATGATTTTTGTACAGATTTCAGTGTGCGGATGCTGCTTTTTTCACTCTAAAACAATTCATAATCAAAAGTGTAAAAGCTGTACAGTAATAATAATAATAACTTATATTTGTATAGCACTTTTCCTGCAAGCGTTGAAGCTCAAAGTGCTCCAATCATTATATAATCATAATTTCATTATTTAGTCATTTAAAGGCAATATTAAAAAGATGGGTTTTTATTCTTGACTTGAACATATGTGCTGAGGTTGCATCCCTAATGTAAACTGGCAGTGCATTCCACAATTTGGGTGTATAAAATGAGAATGCAGCCTCACCAAATCTCTTCTTTTGTACATGTGGTACACAGAAAGCCAGCATCAGAAGACCAGAGAGCTCTATTGGGCTGATATGCTAGCACAAGATCTGAACATATTCTGGTGCTGTGCCAGTGAGAGCTTTATAAACAAGCAGAAGGATCTTGAAGTATATTCTGAACTTAATGTACATGGCCTTTATTTACCTCAACACAAGAGAGCACCATTCTATTATAGAGGCAGGCTATTATAGAGACAGACTATTATAGAGACAGGCTGTTATAGAGACAGACTATTATAGAGACAGACTATTATCTTTTCAGGAAGGTGCAGTATGTCTAAAATGCAAGGTCATTCATCCTATTTAGTGCCAAATAATATTACTGGTAGCTTATACGTAAGGAAGATTGTCAATCAGATAATAATAATATTTAAGTGACCTGATATCTGTCGTAGTAGAATTTGTTCAAGGATCAGCAACATCGAAGATTTACCAGAAGATTATAGTCTTTATTTACACAAAACAACTCTTCTGGAGATTTATTTTAATTGTTCTGTTGCTGGTGGGTTTCAGACTTGTTGTACTTTGGTGGGTAGAACAACCGTGCATATAAAAAATATGCATAAAAATACCTTTTATCAATCTCTGATTGCAAATTCATCCCATTCCAACACTGGCTGTGGTTTCAATCATAAATATCAAAATATCTTTTGGGGACACTCATTGGCAAGTTACACAACACAAGTATTCAATTCATAAGCAGTGTTTTCCACAGAAACATCAGCCACGGGTGTGACACTATTTACATCCCAATACAAACTGTAATGAGCTCATTGACCATTTGTCTGGGTTTCTGTGGAATGTTGTTAAAAAGGCACAACAAAATACTGGAAAGAAACATCACACAATAATGAAAATGACACCAATATATTACTGATGAAACACACATTAAGATAAGATCAGACATGACTGGACCCAACTACTGATGCATTCAAACGTAATAATAAGGAACAAAGAGGTGTGTGGATGTGATCCCAGACAGGATGTCTACTAGGTGCCTCATTCATCTGTGACACAAAGGACCAGAACACTTGTAAAGTGGTGTCAGCAGCAGATGGTTCAAATCTGTTAGATAGAGAGATCATCCTTAGGAACCTCTTCTGGATGACCAGTAATGTGTTGAGATATGAGGGATATGTGGCAGCCCAGACTATATTACAGTTGACTACTGTGTGGTATTGACTTCTATGACCCCTGCATGGCCCCTGCATGACACAGCAGCTCACTGCTTTACATTGTTACCTAGTTAACTAGAACACTGCTTTACATTGTTACCTAGTTAACTATAACACTACTTTACATGGTTACCTAGTTAACTAGAACACTGCTTTACATTGTAACCTATAGTTAACTATAACAGACTATATATTACAGTTGACTACTGTGTGGTATTGACTTCTATGACCCCTGCATGGCACATCAGCTCAGTTGGATGAAAACAGGACCTACAAACACCTATAACTATTAACTAGAACACTGCTTTACATTGTAACCTAGGTAACTAGAACACTGCTTTACATTGTTAGCAGCCTCACAAAACAAGCTGTGTGTAGTTGACTAGCGAGTGTGTCACATTGATTTTCAACAAAGTTGAAATGTATTTACATTTTCAAAATGAAATTCCCAACATTGGACAACAGCTTCCACCCCATATATGTAAATGTGTGTTTGTGTCGATAGACCAATGAGAAGTGAGAACATCTTGTCTTCCTTGTTGTTGTATTATTAATATAAGTGTTACGGCTGTGTTGTGTTGTGTGCAGCCCTAGTGTGTTTGTGTGTTGTTTCTCCCAGGTGATTGTCCTTCCTCCTGCCTGCTGCCATGGCGACAGCTTGATTGACAGGTGTGCTGACTCACTCACCTCAGGGTGGAGGGAGGCTGAAAGGCTGGGAGAGACGTGGTGCCAGTGGGCCAGACGACAACTCCCCAGTTGTTTTTGTGTTGGTGTTGTTTGATACAGCTGTAGTATGGTATCTTAGTTTTGTAGGTTGTGTTTGTTAGTCTTATGTTTGTAGCAATTTAGCCTTAGTTGCATTTGATCTGTTAGTTAGGGTTAGAGGGTTACCACTTGGTCAGTTAATTAAATTACTTAATCATTCATTTATACATTAGATTCATTTCGCTCTTCTTTGATAGATTAGTTTTCAGTTCATGTGTTTCTAGGAAACCTGTTTGTGTTACTATTTTACAATAAATCTTGTTTTATTTATATTCTCCCATCTCCTCTAGTTCTTTACCTTATTGTTACATCCCATATATGTGACACAGCCCAATTTTGATTGATTGATTGAAAACTTTATTAGAAGATTTGCAGAAGTAGGTACATGAAAGTACATATTACATACAAATAATGAATGAAAAGGGCTACCTATAGGCGAAATCATTTTTCTGTTTTTTACATGTGCTTAAACTACAGATTGTAAGCTTTCAAATGATGCATCATACATTGAAATCGGAAACAAATTGAAGACGACATGAGTATTTGAAAGTTGCTATACCGGAAATCACTAAGCACAGAAAATCCCCATCAAAGATAATGAATCCCCATCAAACAACAAGAAACGAAGTCATTGTGTTATAGATTACACTTATTTAATGAACGTAAAACTGTTCGGAAAAATAACGAGTGGGTACTTCACATCTTCGAGTTGAATGTTAGCTAAAAAAACGAAAATCTGGAAAAAAAAAAAAAAAACTTTAAAGACGAATTTGACGTCTTTCTCATTTCCGAGAGGTGTCCAGAAACACCAGGAGCAGTAGACCGTATATGGGGTCGTAACAATAAGACTGATCTGTTCATCACATCGTGTACCCTTAGGGGTAAAGCCCACTCATGTGTGTCTTTATTAGTGGTTAATTAGTAGAATGTACATGACAAGACACAGCTGTGTGTCACCCCTCATGGCTGAAACTCACTTGATCCATATTCTACAAGTGTTGCTGAGTACAGTGGTAGTGATCATGTTTATAGCCTTGGAAATATTTTGGTGTACAGTCCATTATGGGTTCCCTATGCAATCTAGAGGTGGCACTTTTAACTGTTGGGACGCAGGAAAGGACCAAGAATACTTTGTATCACACCCCTCAAGGTTGAAATTCACTTGATTCATATCCACTTGATTCATATTGACTTGATTCATATCCACTTGATTCATATTGACTTGATTCATATTGACTTGATTCTTATCCACTTGATTCATATTGACTTGATTCATATCCACTTGATTAATATCCACTTGATTAATATCCACTTGATTCATATTGACTTGATTCATATCCACTTGATTCATATCCACTTGATTCATATCCACTTGATTCATATTAACTTGATTATTATTACTCAGTACTCAGAAACACTTCTAGAATGAGTCAAGTGATTTTCAAACTTGAGGGGTGTCATACGAAGTATTCTAACACATATTCTAACATGATTACTACAAACATGTTTAGCCTTGGAAGATTATTTGTTTACAATCCATTAGTATATGTCCCCTATGCAGTGCAGCAGTCTTTCATCATGGTCATTAGGATATTAGAAGAACTATAAACCCTTCAAAGCACAAATAATAGAGTCATAGAGTAGGATTACATCTTTATTGACATGTTTATTTCCAGATGTAGTAGCATATCATTTGTGTTACTTTATCCATATGTAGTATTTCTAAATGCTTAAACAAGTTTAACGTGGGCGCTTTTATTTAGAAGGAACACACCTGAGCTAAGTGGGCGGAGTTCCAGAACACAGCTCCGGAAGGGCCCGGTGATGACGTCATCAAAAGACGACAACGTGTTTCTAACATCTTTAATTTTACTACTAATGTGTGTCAACAGGGATGAGGTAGAGCAACTGAGCAAGCTGTGCAAGGTTAACAACCTGCTGCTGAACAAGTCAAAGACCCAGGAAATCATCGTAGACTTCAGGAGGAAAAAGTCCGAGATCCAGCCCCTGCTCATCGACGGAGAGAGCGTGGAGAGAGTCTCAACCCTCCAATTCCTGGGGATGCACATGCGGGATGACCTGACCTGGAAGGACAACACAAAAGCCACCATCAAGAAGGCACAACAGCGGCTATACACCCTGAGAGTCCTCAGGAAGGAACACAGCAAGCAGGAGATACTGGTGACCTTCTACCGCGGCGCAGTGGAGAGCATCCTCACCTACGGCATCTGCAACTGGTTCTCCAGCTGCACAACAGCGGAGAGAAATGCGCTACAGAGAGTCGTGAGAACAGCACAGAAGATCACCGGCGCCCCCCTCCCCTCTCTGGAAGAGCTGTACAACACACGCTGTCTCAGGAAGGCCTCCAAGATCTCCACGGACCCGACCCACCCTGGGTACGAACACTTTACCAGGCTGCCCTCGAAAAGGCGGTTCAGGACCTTGGCCGCAAGGACAAACAGACTGAAGAACAGCTTCTACCACAGGGCCGTCCAGGCCCTGAACACAGCAAAGACCTAGGTTCTGGGCCCTGGACAGTCTGGACGGATTGATGGCAGCTGCTGGACTGAAAAAATCAGGTGTAGTGCTGAGGCACAAACATGTACATTTCAAGCCTGCAAACTGCGACACTTTAAATAAATGTGAAATAACACTATTGTGCAATATGACAACCCTAGTCGTCTATCTGTACAGTATAGTACAGTGGATAGTGTACATAGCCTTTATTTATGTAAACCAGCTCCTTCCCTTCTTGTGATTTTTTTTAAAAGTTTTTTTATTTTTATTTTTTCCTTTCCTAACACCAGGGGAGCCACCCCATTCATTCATTCATTCATTCAAGCTGTCCGATATATGGGGAATGATCCGAAGTATGAGTGGAATTAAGAGGAATTATGTAATACCAGTGTTGACAGGTAGCAATAAGTCAGCAGTAAGTAATAAAGAAAAGGTAGAACTTCTGGCAGAAACACTAGTGAAAGTTCAGGAAATGTATCAGTTAACGCTAGACAAAGTAGGGATACAACTCTTGCTCAGAATATCGGTGTTAATATGAAGAGGAGTGCAACAAGTGACAGTTTAGATCTACCATTTACCATGTTTGAATTAAAAAGGGCTGTAAATGTGTGTAGGCAATCATCACCAGGGAAAGATGGTATTTGTTATAGTATGTTAGCCCATATTAATGATTATACATTATGTGTAGTATTAAAATTGTTTAATAAAGTTTCAGAATGAATGGAAACAGTCAGTCATTGTACCTATTCTAAAACCTGGTAAAGACCCATCAGATCCATCAAGCTATAGACCAATTGCACTTACATCACAGTTAGGGTTAACAGTTAACTATGGAGCGAATGATAACAGAAAGGCTAACATATTATTTAAGCCCAATTTATACTTCTGCGTAAAATCGACGGCGTAGCCTATGCCGTAGCTTGCATAGGCCCGCAGCCTACGCCATAGGCTACAGCGTAGGTTGACGCACACCTCTCCAAAAATGTAACTACGCGGCAGTGCCTATGCAACCTTAAGCACTGTGATTGGTCCACTTGGTAGCACATGATTCCAATATGATTCCGACTCTCTCGTAGGCCAAAATGCGGAAGAAATGTCATTTACTTTTTATATTAAAAAGGCCATTATGCCGCTTTGAGTACACCGTTCCAATGGAGCGCTCTATGGAAGTGTCAGTCACAGCCTTCCTATAAGGAGCGCGATTCACATTTACGAGATGTACAATCCTGTTTAGAAATAAATGATTAGTTACAGGGAGCCCCATGGCTGTTTGTTGGGTTTAAATTATATATTTAAATTTATCTATAAGAACTGTGATTGGTCCACTTGGTAGCATCACATTCCGACTCTCTCGTAAATGCGGAAGCCATGACAGAAATGTCATTTACTTTTACTGTAATTACTTATTAATAAAGTTTTGAGAAATTATGATAACCATCGTATTATCTTAGTTTAATGTCATTTCAATGCATTATAGACATTTTCTTTACAACAAGCATAACAAAAAAAGCGATATTATGCCGCTATGTGTACACCGACGCAGAAGTATAAATTGGGAGAGCCCTTGCGTAGGCTACGGCGTAGCCGCGCGTAAATTCGACGCAGAAGTATAAATTGGGCTTTAGAAAGTAAAGATTTGTTCTCCCCTTTTCAAAGTGGGTTTTGAAATACTATGGATTCCATTCTGTCTAGAATCAGACATTAGGATTGCTCAAACTAACAAAGAAATGGTGTGAGCTGTCTTTGTTGATGTTGAAAAAGCCTATGTTATGTTGTGGAAGGAAGGACTGCTCATCAAATTAAATAAATTGGGGGTAGACGGTAGGTTATATAATTGGGTATTAGATTTTCTTTTTGGCAGGATAATACAGGTTATAGACAGAACATTCAAAGGAATACAGGGGAGAATGGGACTCCACAGGGTAGTGTTTGTAGTCCAGTATTATCATGATTAATGACATTTTTGAACAAATAGAAAAAGGAATAGGGAAATCTCTGTATGCAGATGATGGGACCTTATGGATAGGGGGGCGGATCTGAAATATATACAGAAGAAAATGCAGACGGCAATTGAGAAGGTGGAACAATGGGCAAGTGAATGGGGGTTTAAATAATCAATACCTAAAACTCAGGTTATTTGTTTTTCTAAACGATCAAAAGAAATATCTTTGAAGTTATATGGGCATACATTACAACAGGTTAGTGTAATTAGATTCCTTGGTGTTTTATTTGACGAAAAGTTGACCTGGAAACAGCATACTGAGAAAGTAAAAGATAAATGTAAAAAGGTCAATAATGTGTTAAGATGCCTGGCACGGAGAGATTGGGGAGCTAATAGAGCATCATTGTTTAATGTGTATCAGGCATTGATGAGGGCTGCTTTAGATTATGGATGTTTAGCATATATGTCAGCAGCAGTAAGTCATCTTAAAAAGTTGGACGTGCAGCAAACTCAAGGACGATATGTAGTGGAGCATTTAAAACATCTCCAGTAGCTGCAATACAAGTTGAAGTTGGGGAACAGCCATTGTGGATACGAAAAATTAAACTTACGTTAGCATACTGGGTTAATTTACAAGGTCAGAACAATTCACTCACATCCTACTAAACCAATCATACAAGACTGTTGGGAGCATACTAAGACTGACTATATGAGTTTTGGATGGATAGGGAATACAATAGCTAAACGATGTGACTTAGATAAAGTACCGTATAGTCCAGTAGTTCCACATTCAATGACTCCACCTTGGTTATTTGTAAATCCACTGGTAGATTTAGGTATACAACAAGAACTTCGAAAGAAGTCTAAATATGCACAGCCTGGGAACATAGCACAAAACTATATTGGTCTGCACTACAGTGACAAGGCTCTAATTTTTACAGATGGGTGAAAAGACCCAGAGACAGGCCGAACAGGAGCTGCAGTATATCTCCCTCAGTATAAGACAGGAATTTAAAAAAGAACCACCGATCATTTATCAGTATACACAGTGGAGCTGCTAGCAATTCTGACAGCATTGGAACGGTTGGTAGATAAACAGGGTAAATAATGCATTAATTGCTTCAGACAGCAGGGCAGCATTGTCTAGTATTAGATCTTTGAAATCTTGCAGACAGGATATTATTTTCAGGATTCATCAGTTAATGTATGGAATATATAGCACAGATATGTTGGCTCTGTTTGGGTTCCTGCTCATGTAGGGGTAGAAGGAAATGAAGATGCAGATATATTAGCTAAGCAGTCACTTAAATCAGAATCAATTGAAATGGATATTCCACTTAGCAAAGCTGAGGTAAAATCAATCATTAAAACACACATGCAGGAAATATGGCAAGAAGACTGGAACAGAAATGAAACAGGAAGACATTTGTATTGCATTCAGAAGAAAGTTGGAATAGGAAGTAGGATGGGCAGGAACCAGAAGGAAGAGACAGTCATTTCCTGTCTCAGGATAGGTCACACTGGATTGAATGACACACTTCATAGAATAGGAAAACACCCAACTGGCATTTGTGCCACTGTAATAACCAGGAATCTGCTCAGCATATGTTGCTGGAATGTGAGAAATATGAGGAACAGAGAAAGCTACTGAAATCAGCAATTCAGAAAGTTTTACTGTAGGGAGTTTACTTGGGAACACATTTAAAGTATACAACCATATAATAAAGTATTTGAAAGAAACTGGATTAATAGATAAAAATGTAACACCGCCCCTCCCCAATTTTGCTTATTATTTTCATTTTTATAATTCTTTCCCCTGTCAATCTGACGTTCCACGCAGTCCGTTAGGTGGCGGTAGTGCACCTTAAGTTAGTTGCCAACCACCAATAAAAAAAAAAACGAAGAACAAGACGCGGAAACAGGAAGTTCACATGTGTTGACCACCAGATCGCTTTTAGACTGTTGTGATATCAGAATGGCAGAGATACAGCAGTTGAAAGTGTTTATCTCCAAACGATCAACAGCGGCAGCTTTTGAGATATTCGGGGCGGTGGAAAGAACGATGTCAGAGTACCAAGGAGAAGTCTCCCGTTGCAAGGAGGAGAACCACCGTCTACGGACGTTGCTAAGCATCCGTTTTCAACCGGAGATAAAGCTACATAGAACAGGTTCGTTTTTATTACACTACTACACTCAAGGCTGCAACTAGCTGCTACTCCGTTTTAATGTGAAGACCAAGTTATCTTGATGACTGAGGCATATGGGATGCTAGCCTCAACCCTTTAGAACATGGAAACACCATGGATATGCTAGCTAGCTAGCTCTCAATGTCAAGCTATGGAGAGTGCTAAGTAGCTAGCGAACTACGTTTTACTTTACAACTGTAACGAGGCGTTTCAATAGCTATTATTATATCATGTGAGAAACCTTGTATTATTATATAAAGTGAGCAACCTTGTAATGTAGCTGTAGCTAGACACACTGACTTTAATGTAGCTGTTCTAGATCGTAGATGGTAAGGCCCAATCCCAACACACCCCTTGCCCCTACAGTTTTGCCCTACCCCTCCATTTTGCGCATTCACAAGTAGGGGTAGAGTGTCCCGATTATTGTCGGGATGGAGGGGTAGGGTGAAGTGTTAGGGCTACATGGCCCTCCAAACAGAGTTGTTTCAGAGGCACACTCCAAATCTAGTGTTATGAGAAATCTCCCAGAATGCCTTGCGAATCATCGGTAAGATAGTGGCGAACGCACAAGCAACAAATGAAAACCACAAAGGTCATTATGTTCTTCTTTAATACATTTGTAAAAGTGATGATAATCAACATATTATCTTAGTTTAATGAGAGAGAAAAAATCGCTAGTAGGCTGATGTCGAATTGCGAGCGTAGGGTCAGACTGACCCTAACCCTATCACTGCCTGGGTCAGTCTGACCCTAACCCTATCACTGCCTGGGTCAGTCTGACCCTAACCCTATCACTGCCTGAGTCAGTCTGACCCTAACCCTATCACTGCCTGAGTCAGTCTGACCCTAACCCTATCACTTAAAATTTAAATAGTTTACTCTATGTTCAACTGGAAACGGTAGTGAAAAGATTTTCGTGTTTTGATTTCGCTGGGAGTTCGTTAAAAATGCCTTTCCACCAAAGAACCATGGAGCCGCGCCGTGTGAGCAGGCTGAGGGTCATACAATATTTGTATATTAAAGGCAACGCCGCGGCAGTTGAACATAGAGTAAACTATTTCAATTCTGCCATTGTTTGCGAAGTTACAAGATCCTTACATCCCGTCAAGATCCTTGATGATATAAATATGATGATAAATACATATAAAACGTTACATATATGGCAGTCTCACGCGCTTGTGTCTCACGCGCCTGTCACGTCTCCAGTACATTAGAACTTCGCATCCTTTGATACATATGGCGGGATGTAAGGATCTTGTAACTTCGCCGCGGCAGTTGAACATAGAGTAAACTATTTCAATTTTGCCATTGTTTGCAAAGTTACAAGATCCTTACATCCCACCATATGTATCAAAGGATGCGAAGTTCTAATGTACTGGAGACGTGACAGGCGCGTGAGACTGCCATATCATACCTCCGTTTTATATGTATTTATCATCATATTTTTCGATATATAACAGAAGTATGATATATGGCAGATATATGGTATATATGTGTTAAGCGTGGGTGCACATGAATCGCGTATGAACAATAAGTAAAGCAGACTCGGTATTCTCTTCAGCATGTCTCCGGTAAGTTTATTCACAGACTGACAACAGACTCGACAGTCAACGTAGTGACGTCACATTAGGACGTACCTTCATACAAAAACAGAATAACAGTGCGACTGCTACCGTAGTACACAGACTAAGGGCGTCATCCAATATATATATACGTATATATATATATATATATATTTTTCGCGCCCCCCCTGCAGTACCCCCCACGCCCCACAGTTTGGGAAACACTACTAGCTTATATTAAAGCTACGCTGTTGCGCATTTCATGAGAAGTTGTCAGTCTAGTTTCTTATACAACATATGTGTATGTTTACATGTGAACATGTAAAGATACTTTATTTGCACTTAATTATACATTCATATTTTCGTTTTTGTACAGAAACAACTCACTAAAATTGACTATTGCATAACTGATTTGGAGAAAAAAATCCACCTCTACCCCCCCCCCAATTCAGTACCATCCCATATCGTGGCTTTTGTTGAAATTACGCCACTGGTCTCGTAGCCTATTGGAGTGTGTGTGAGAGTGAGAGGGAGTGCTTTTGTGAGCCCGCATGTATGATGTGTCTCTTTCTGGTACCCCAATAATCTTTTTTGGCTCTCAGTCTCCGACTGCCCTAGCAGGATCCGGGTCTCGTATCCTTCTCACCTTTTTCACCCCGACCTGTTTTCATGCCTGCCGTAAGAAAGGGCAGGTGTTTATGACGTGGATCCAACATTGATGAGATGATGGGTGCGGATGACACCAACTCCTCAGATTCGACCTGAATAAATAATGAAAAAGAATAATCAATTGGCAAATCAGAAAAAATGGCAACGCTGTACTGATTCAGGAAAAGGCCTACAATTTTTAACCCTACCTAACACATACCTTCATTCGGTGGCTGAGGGAAGACCGCACTTTGGCCTCGAATTCAGCACATCTGGCCCCGTCATTTTCATTACGCCAGGAGATGGGTGTTGAGGAGGCTGTAACATTAGGGTGCGTAAGCAAATTTTCCCGCAATTTTGGGATTTATAAAAACTGTGCGCACCTCTAGGCTACGCACACTGTGATCCATGCGTACGCATAGAAACTCGAGAAATGTCAACTGCGACTCCGCTGGCAGAAGGATGAAACAGGAGAAACGCTTGGAAATGGATACAATTTCCACCAACATAAATCGAAATATTACCTCACATATTATGTGAGTGCACACACAGAATATACGTGCACACTGCACATATCTTATTCTCCCTTGTCCTGTAGCCATCACAATGTAACCTACATATATCTTTGTTCGTATATAGATATTCATGCAAATATATTAACTTTTTATATTCGTATTCATTGCACATAGCGCGAGGCTGGACAAGTTGAGCACCGTTCCTGATTCACTGTTCCCGAGTGCTCAGTGGGTAACGTCCCGATAAGTCCAATGATCGCAATATCCATACATTGAAGAACATCAACAAGCCCACTAGACAATTGACTATCATCCACAAGCACACCCCATCTATACGGACTACGAACATTTTAAGCGCACAGACACTTTATTACTGAGCTATCTATTATTACTAATTGGACCACCAGTGTATCTTATTTGTCTTACTTAATCTGTAATTATTAAACAATACTTGGATGTTATGACATGTATTATCATGAATAGTAAGGTGAACAGTAGGACGAATCACGTTTAAACTGACTCCGTTGTTGAAGCAGTCTGGAACATAGATGAATGAATGAATGAATGAATGGTCTTTATTGTCATTGATATAGTACAGGTACCATACAACGAAATTTGGGAGGGGGGGCTCCCCTGGTGCTAGGAAAAAAACTAAAAACAAGAAGGGAAAAGAGCTGGTTTACATAAATAAAGGCTATGTACACTATCCACTATACTATACAAATAAAACACTGTGCTGTACTCTATGCTATGCTATACCTATTCTAACATTTCCTATCTCTGAACCTTATGTACCCGAGGGTTGTCATATTGCACATAGTGTTATTGCACATTCATTTAAAGTGTCGCAGTTTGCAGGTTTGAAATGTTCACAGTTGTGTTTCAGTATTGCACTTGATTACAATCTAGTAGCTGCCATCAAATTGTCTAGATTGTCCAGGGCCTAGAACCTAGGTCTTTGCTGTGTTCAGGGCCTGAATGGCCCTGGGGTAGAAGCTGAGCTTCAGTCTATTTGTCCTTGCGAACATGGCCCTGAACCGCCTGTCCGAGGGCAGCCGAACAAAGTGTTCGTTCCCAGGGTGGGATGGGTCTCTGGAGATCTTGGAGGCCTTCCTGAGGCAGCGTGTGTTGTACAGCTCTTCCAGAGAGGGGAGGGGGGCGCCGGTGATCTTCTATCAGATATTATATAGACGAGAGAAGAGAGTTTCGTCGTACGCAAAGCAAGAACATGTGGATTCTGATTTATAAAAGGCGCACCGCACGCGCACGCACGCAAGTGGAATTTGCAGGCCACTCTTCCCACACCTGCTTCCCTTTATCCCAATCAACCCTAATTAAATGTTGCGCACGGGAACGAGCGTCTCGCCCCACCCTTTTTAACACCCATGCTTTGCCTATTATTGGTCAGTGAAATGCCCGTCAGAAGGCGAAAAAAGAATTCACCCACTCAATTTCTGCGCAGTAGTTCCGCTTAACGAACACATGAAATTATTGTATAATATCTATGTTCCAGACTGTATCGACAACGTGTTCACCTTATTATTTATGATAATACATTTCATAACATTCAAGTATTGTTTAATAATTACAGATTCAATTAAATATGATTCCCGATTAAACTGTACAACATATCTCCCTTTGTATTTATTATGTTAAATCAAGTTTTTTCTTTTAGATTAGATTCAATCTTATTGTCATTGACAAGTACCAAGGTTGTCACAAGGAAATGCAGTTCGTCATCTAACCTGCATTGTAGAAAAGCCAAGCATGTTTCAAGTTTATTGTTACGTTACATTAAGAGAGTAAAATTCGTAGGCTTCGGTTCCTGACATGGCAGCACAAGACATAAGGCAATAGGCATAATACAAGATAAAGGTGACAATATTACAGCTAAGACAGGATACACTAGTGATGCAACTAGTAATAATAGATAGTTCAGTAATCTGTGCGCTTAAAGTTTTCGTAGTCCGTATACTTAGGGATGGGGTGTAGGCCTACTTGGGGATGATAGTCAATTGTCTACAGTGGGCCTGTTCATGTTCTTCACTGTATGGATATTGCAATCATTGGACTTATCGGGAACGTTACCCTTATGAAGACGTACATTACTGTGAAGTCAATGCGGACGGTGGTCAACCTCGCGCTACGTGCAATGAATATTTATGTAAAAGTAAATATATTTGCATGAATATCAATATGATATGTACAGTAAAGATATATGTATATAGTGTGATTCGTACAGGACAAGGACGAATAAGATATGTGCAGTGTGCAAGTATCCTTTGTGTGCACTCCTTCATAATACGTGAGAGGCAATATTTCTTATGTCGGTGGAAATGGTATCCATTTCAAAGCGTTTCTCCTCTTTCATCCTTCTGCCAGCGGAGTCGCAGTTGCTAATTTCTCCAGTTTCTATGCGTACGCATGGGTCCCAGTGTGCTTAGAGGTGCGCACAGTTTCACGCCAAGTTCCTTTTTTATAAATCCCAGATTTGCGGGAAAATGTACATACGCATGTACGTACGTACGCAAGTCACAGAATCAATCAATCAGATTCTAACCTCTCCATCATGGGCAAGACCAAAAAGTTGTATAAGGACGTCAGGGACAATATTGTAGACCTGCACAAGGCTGGAATGGGCTACAAGACCATCAGCAAGCAGCTTGTTGAGATGGAGACAACTGTTGTGTGATTATTTGACAATGACAGAAAGACAAAATAACCATCAATCGCCTTTATTAAATCATATTTAATTGGATCTGTAATTATTATACATATTATACCAATACTTGGATGTTATGACATTATCATAAATAATAAGGTAAACGGTAGGACGAATCACGTTTAAACTGATTCCGTTGTCGATGCAGTCTGGAACATGTTATATATGGTCTGGCGAGAACGTTCGTTGCGCGGAAATTGACTGATTGGGTGAAAAGTATTTTTTTTCTGCGTTCTGTCGGGCGTTTGACTGACCATTTATATGCAACGTTTGCAGGAAAAGTGCTATAGAAATAAAAAGTTATTATTATTAAAGGCAACTATGGGCGTCAAAAAGGGTGGGACAAGACGCTCTTTCACGTGTGCAACAGAGTTGATTGGAAGCAGGCGTGGAACTTGCAAATTCCACTGGCGTGCGCACCGTTTTATAAATCCGAATGTTGGTGACGGAAATGTTCTTGCTTTGCAAAGGTGCGTAGGTACGCAAAGCGTAGGTAAGTAACACTTTATAAATGAGGCCCCAGGGCCATCAGCACGGGCTGCGTTTCCTCCATCAGTTGCCAATACTCATCCTTCAGCTCCAGGACCCTGGCGTCCTGGAGCTTAGTCACCGTGCGATCTGACAGGACAGCTGCAACAGCCCATCGCTGCTCCTTGAGACGGTCGAACATGTCGCATACGCTGTTCCATCGGGTTTTACACGATTGTAGCTTATGTGCTGGAAGGCCCATCTGCTCCTGTTTCTTCTGGAGTGCTTTGGTCGCCACAGTACTGTGGTTGAAGTGGCTCACGAGTTTGGCAGCGGCAGAGATGACACGATACAAGTACAGTGCAAAACCATCATATATTGCTAGCTGGAGGGTGAGGGCGAAGCATGCCATGGAAATCCAGTTGACTCGGCCGGGTCTGTTGGCAGCAACTATATTTGCTGCGTTGTCGTGGACGCATGCAATAACGCGGCCTTCGATGTTCCACTGGGCTACAGAGTAATTTAGCTTCTCAGCTAGGACGTCAGCTGTGTGGCGACTGGGCAGACTTTCAGTGACCAGGACGGCTGAGCCAATTTGCCAGTCTTCTCCGATGAAGTGAGCAGTGATCGTTATGTAACTCTCTGTATTGAGTGCCGTCCAGCAGTCGGTAGTTATGGCGACCATGTCGCTAGCTAGTGCTAGCTTCTTTAGCAGGTGCTGCTTCGACTCCTGGTAGCGCATTTCTATGCGCCTGGTTATGGAACGTCGCGATGGAATAGGATATGCTGGCTCGACTATTTGCATCAGCGCACGAAATCCTCTACCCTCGACAAAACTGAGCGGCAGAATGTCTGTTTCAATTAATTTACATATGGCCATCGTTATTTTCTCTTCTCGTTGTGCATCACACCTCCCGCGTATAAGATGAGACATGATGGAGGGCTGATAAGGTAGCGAAGGAGCAATCAGGGTCGGGTGTACGGTTTGCAGGTGGTATTTCATCGGGGTCGTTGTCGTGTTGTATTTATAGGTCACTGCGCAGTGTTTGCAATAACGGCGTCGCCTTTCAGATCAAAATGCTCCCACACCAAGCTTCGTTTCGCTCGCTTCGCCATTTTCCGAGCTTGCTCTGCAAACCTTTTTTTTACAACTGTGTAATAAACTTGAACTTTTTTATAAGACTCTCTCAGTGCCTCTTTGTTGAGGGGAACCTGGAATTACTGGAGGTTACACTAACGTACGGGAACTTGTTGCATCATGCCGTACTGCGTTGCGAAATTCAATGCGAAGGCAAATGCAAAGTTCATTTCTCACACATAACGTGGACAAACTAATTTCCATTATTATTATTATTATAAATTATAAATTACACCAATTTATTCATGATTATCGAGCAAAATATTTTGTGATCGACCAAGATCCTTATCGATCAATTATCGATCGTCGATCATTGATGCCCACCCCTAAAGCATATCTTCTGTTAGGTTTTTGGTAATCTGTATGTTTGTGAAATTAACTCTCCACTGTTTGTGCCTCTACCTTTGTTTACTACACAGATCCACCTCACAGCCCAGCTACCATGTCTGAACACAAGTCCACAGAGTCCCTGGGTTCTGGCTGTGGTTCTCCAGCCCAGACAAGCACACAGCGGGGTCCAGAGATGGTGGCAGTAAAGCTGGAGGACTGCAGTCAAACACTGGAACAGAACGTGGTAGTGAAAGAGGAGGAGGGAGAAGTGATGGTGAAAGAAGAGGAAGGAGGAGAAGAAGTGGTGGAGAAAGACATGATGGTGAAAGAGGAGGAAAGAGTAGAGGATGTGGAGGAGATAGATGGCGAGTTGGATGGTAAGTTAATGTTATGAAGTTGTCTAATGTCAGGATGAGTGGAACGTGATAGTTAGATAGTTCTCTCCATTTCCTTCCTGTCCTTTACATTTTATATGGTTTTTATTGAGAAAATATTGAGAAATATTGGTGTGAATCACTGTTGATAAATGTGTGTGAACGAGTGCGCATGCGTACGCTCTAAGGCTAGCGGACAAATAATCACCTCAATAAAGTTCAGGTGCTTCCAGAGATGTGTGAAGGACACACAGAATGCCAATGCCGCTACAGTAATCCACACATCAGGAAAACCCATGGACTCTTTGTTAGAAAACCAGTCTTGTTTCTGTTACCACAAAACCTGAACAAACTATCATGTAGACCACCGCCAGGTCACACCACTCAAGGGAGGTCAGATGGAGCTCCCCAGGCAGTGATAGGGTTAGGGTCAGACTGACCCAGGCAGTGATAGGGTTAGGGTCAGACTGACCCAGGCAGTGATAGGGTTAGGGTCAGATGGAGCTCCCCTGGCAGTGATATGGTCAGGGTCAGACTGACCCAGGCAGTGATAGGGTTAGGGTCAGATGTAGGGGTGTAAATCACCAGCTTCATCACGATACGATATTATATCGATTTGTTTCTATGACGATACGATGTTTGACGATATCACAATGTCAGTCACGATACGATTTCGATTCGATTCGATTCAAGATCGATATGACGATATGATCGATATGACGCGATATCATATGCCAATCTAACACAATTATCAATTGTAATAAGTGGTAATTAACATACAGCTCATTAACATACACACACACACACACACACACAGGTTCAGAGAGACATCCAGTCACACACGCACACACACACACACACACACACGTCCACACACGTGTCACACACGTCCAGCAGGTCTGATATTGGTCTGAATGGATTCGCCTCGAAGAGTAGATGTTAAAAAATATATTTGGTGTCCAAAACGGTCAATGTATTCGGCCATTAGACTCCCGTTAGACGCACTCTCATTAGACGCACTCACACAAGCCGAACATTTCCGAAGATCACCGGAGATTGCCGAACGCGAGAGGAGGAGGAGCCGAGAAGTGGAGCCGAGCCGGTAGACAGTCACACACGGAGAATGCGAGTCACACATTGCGAACGCGAGTATGTTACCTTTCCTGGTTCAGAGAGACTTACTGTCTCTCATCAAAAATGAAAAACATTCGTATCTTTTTCAAGTCTCTCTCTCTCTCTGCGCGCATAAGATGACGATATAGATCGATGTTTTTACATTGCATCGATGTAATCAGATCGTTAGTCAATGAATCGATGCATCGATGTGAATCGATGTATCGTTACACCCCTAGTCAGATGGAGCTCCCCAGGCAGTGATAGGGTTAGGGTCAGACTGACCCAGGCAGTGATAGGGTTAGGGTCAGATGGAGCTCCCCAGGCAGTGATAGGGTTAGGGTCAGACTGACCCAGGCAGTGTTAGGGTTGGGGTCAGATGGGGCTGACCCAGGCACTGATCGTAAGGTGTACCCGTTTGGTAAGCTAACCCCATACTTTTATTTCTCATTCTTCTTAGAAAACCAGACCACCTTTTCTGTTCTTCTGTTCAGTCAATGTGGAAGACGCTTTACTACAGCAATTCATAGTAGTGCATATCTTCTGTTAGGTTTTTGGTAATCCGTATGTTTGTGAAATTAACTCTCCACTGTTTGTGCCTCTACCTTTGTTTACTACACAGATCCACCTCACAGCCCAACTACCATGTCTGAACACAAGTCCACAGAGTCCCTGGGTTCTGGCTGTAGTTCTCCAGCCCAGACAAGCACACAGCGGGGTCCAGAGATGGTGACAGTAAAGCTGGAGGACTGCAGTCAAACACTGGAACAGAATGTGGTAGTGAAAGAGGAGGAGGGAGAAGTGATGGTGAAAGAAGAGGAAGGAGGAGAAGAAGTGGTGGAGAAAGACATGATGGTGAAAGAGGAGGAAAGAGTAGAGGATATGGAGGAGATAGATGGCGAGTTGGATGGTAAGTTAATGTTATGAAGTTGTCTAATGTCAGGATGAGTGGAAAGTGATAGTTAGATTGTTCTCTCCATTTCCTTCCTTTCCTTTACATTTTATATGGTTTTTATTGAGAAAATATTGAGAAATATTGGTGTGAATCACTGTTGATAAATGTGTGTGAACGAGTCCGCATGCGTACGCTGTAAGGCTAGCGGACAAGTAATCACCTCAATAAAGTTCAGGTGCTTCCAGAGATGTGTGAAGGACACACAGAATGCCAATGCCGCTACAGTAATCCACACATCAGGAAAACCCATGGACTCTTTGTTAGAAAACCAGTCTTGTTTCTGTTACCACAAAACCTGAACAAACTATCATATAGACCACCGCCAGGTCACGCCACTCAAGGGAGGTCAGATGGAGCTCCCCAGGCAGTGATAGGGTTAGGGTCAGACTGACCCAGGCAGTGATAGGGTTAGGGTCAGACTGACCCAGGCAGTGATAGGGTTAGGGTCAGATGGAGCTCCCCAGGCAGTGATATGGTCAGGGTCAGACTGACCCAGGCAGTGATAGGGTTAGGGTCAGACTGACCCAGGCAGTGATAGAGTTAGGGTCAGATGGAGCTAACCCAGGCGGTGATAGGGTTAGGGTCAGACTGACCCAGGCAGTGATAGAGTTAGGGTCAGATGGAGCTAACCCAGGCAGTGATAGGGTTAGGGTCAGACTGACCCAGGCAGTGATAGGTTTAGGGTCAGACTGACCCAGGCAGTGATAGAGTTAGGGTCAGATGGAGCTAACCCAGGCAGTGATGGGGTTAGGGTCAGACTGACCCAGGCAGTGATAGGGTTAGGGTCAGACTGACCCAGGCAGTGATAGGGTTAGGGTCAGATGGAGCTGGCCCAGGCACTGACCGTAAGGTGTACCCTTTTGGTAAGCTAACCCCATACTTTGATTTCTCATTCTTCTTAAAAAACCAGACCACCGTTTCTGTTTCTTCTGCTTTACCATAGCAATTCATAGTAGTGCATATCTGTTCGGTTTCTGGTCATTTCTATGCTTGTGAAATTAACTCTCCACTATGTGTGCCTCTTCCTTTGTTTACTACACAGATCCACCTCACAGCCCAGCTACCATGCCTGAACCCATGTCCACAGAGTCCCTGGGTTCTGGCTGTGGTTCTCCAGCCCAGACAAGCACACAGCGGGGTCAGCCATTCATCTTCTTGATATTTTTATAACGTCACAACATGCTGATAGAACATTGACATGCTAGAAACCCATAACTACACATAATTAGATGATCACACAGCCAGAAACACGATCACGTCCCAAAACGAAAGTATACAAAAAAGTCTCCCTTACCAGTAGCCTACGGCAAACAAGAACAGTGAATCCAATCCACAAATTATACGTTTTTAGTGATCGTTAAACTGTTGTTTATTATATCGAGTGGGTACTTCAAAACTTTCTAAGTTTCGTGTTATGAAAAAAAAAAAACAGTCTGCGAGTGGTTTAGCCCTCGGCTGTGTTCTTATATTCGCTATGGCAATCTGATCAGCAGTCATGGAATGCCTCTTGTCCAATCAAATTACTTGGTCCCTTTATGACGTTGATCCCAGTCTGCCCACCGGCGCTCTCAGAGCAAATTTACGAACGCAGCCCTAGACAGGCCTGCGTCCCGCTTTACCTCACTGACTGCCTCCATCTCCAACTCCACCACCCCCGCCCCCCCTGCTGTCATCTTCCCCCCTCCTGATTACCCTCCCCCTACTCCTCTCACTACTTTCTCCCCTGTTGACTCCTCCCTCATCACTACTATCATCACCGCCTCCAAAACAACCACCTGCTCCCTCGACCCCCTCCCTACCACCCTGACCAAGGCCTGCCTCCCTGCCCCCCATCCCCCACCTCACTGCCCTCTTCAATCAGTCCCTATCCCAAGGCCACGTTCCCTCAAGCTACAAACTTGCCGCTGTCACCCCCATTCTCAAAAAGCCCACTCTTGACCCAGCCAACCTCTCCAACTACCGCCCCATCTCCAACCTACCATTCTTCTCCAAAACCCTAGAGCGCGCTGTCGCTGCCCAACTTCACTCCCACCTCTAATCTAACAAACTATACGAACCCCTTCAATCTGGCTTCCGCCCACATCACAGCACTGAAACAGCCCTGGTCAAAGTCATCAACGATCTCCTCACCTCCGCTGACTCAGGTGCCCTCAACATCCTAGTTCTACTAGACCTGAGCGCAGCCTTCGACACAGTGTCCCACTCCATCCTCCTTCAAAGGCTGCGCCAACTGGGTGTTGAGGGCACCGCCCTGGACTGGCTCACCTCCTACCTCACCAACAGACATCAGTTCATCTCCCTCTCCGGTCACACCTCCTCCTCCTCCTCTGTCACACAGGGGGTCCCACAAGGCTCAGTCCTCGGCCCCCTGCTCTTCCTCTGCTACACACTCCCCCTCGGTCACATCATCCGCCAATTCAACCTGGACTTCCACTGCTACGCCGATGACACCCAGATCTACATCACCACAAACTCCACCCAGAACCCACCCCTCACTCACATCGAAAACTGCATTTCAGCAATAAAAACCTGGCTCACACACAACTTCCTCAAACTCAACAGTGAAAAGACCGAAGTCATCCTCATCGGCACCAAATCCACCCTCAATAAAACCGGACCCATCACACTCACCATCGATGACACCACCATCACCCCCTCCCCCCTGGCTCGCAACCTCGGCTTCATCCTGGACCCCACCCTCTCATTTGATCCCCACGTCAGCTCCATCGTCAAGACCTCCTACTTCCACCTCCGCAATATAGCAAAAATCAGACACTGCCTCTCCCCGTCCGCTGCTGAATCCCTCATCCACGCCTTCATCTCCTCCCGCCTTGACTACTGCAACTCCCTACTCACCGGCATCACCTCCCGCTCCCTCCATAGACTCCAGATGGTCCAAAACTCTGCTGCACGCCTCCTTTCAAACACCCGCTCCCGTGACCACATCACTCCTGTCCTCCACTCTCTCCACTGGCTCCCCATCAAAGAACGCATCCAATTCAAAATCCTCATCCTCACATACAAAGCCCTCCATAGCCTGGCCCCCCCTTACCTGACTGACCTCCTTCTCCCCCACCGCCCTACCCGTACCCTCCGATCCTCATCCATTGTTCCCCTCACTGTTCCACCCTCAAAACTCAAAGGCTTCGGTCACCATGCCTTTTCACGAGCTGCACCCCGCCTCTGGAACTCTCTCCCCCAACCACTCAGAGACTCACCCTCACTTCTCACTTTTAAATCCCACCTCAAAACCTACCTGTTCTCCCATGCCTACAGCCTCCCCTACCCCTAGCCATCTCCCCCATCCCGGCGCCCCCGCCCCCCCCTCCCCTTGACACCCATACAACCTCCCCTACCCCTACCCATCTCCCCTAACCCTGCCACCCCCCTGATATGCATACAGCCCCCCCTACCCCTAACCACCCCCCCCTCCCCGTTCGCTGACTCTGTGTTCCATGTTACTTGTTGTTTTTGTGTTTCCCATATCCCCTATATTGTCAGCGTCTTTGAGCCTCGGAAAAGCGCTATATAAATTTAATGAATTATTATTATTATTACCTCGATTTTACCCGGCTGCTACGCTGCTTCTATAACATCAGGATCAGACGCAGGGTGAGGGAATACGACGCGTGTGGATAAGAGACAACACAAAAAAAAACTTGCACACTACACTTATTGGTTAAGCTGCCGCCAGAAACCCCGATATTTTGCCACGTGAATTGATAATCGTATCGCAAGAGGCCACGATACGATAATTGCCGTAGCGATAATTTGTCCCACCCCTATAACACGCACAGTTGGTGAGATTTAATCAAATCAAACGCAACGTGAACGTGCAGGTGCGTGAAGCATGGTGGTTATATCTTCAGAGGAAGACGTTTTGATCGATTTGTTATTCTTATTAGATCATTATTTTATTCACATGAAGCACTAGATAGGTTGAACATTTGTTTCGTTTAATAGTTGTTTCCATCGCTAATATTTAAAAATAAATATCAGGAAACATTCGCAGCCACCTCATAGCCCCCCTGGCACCTCTCTAGGGCTTTCTAGTGGGCCACGACCCCCCTGTTGAGAACCGCTGATTTAGAGCATCCGATAAAGCGAGGCCTAGGCCTAAATGTTTTAAGAGTCTTTTAAAAAATCTCCACAAACCTTTTGCTAGGCTGATCGAGTTGTGTCTGTACACTTTCTCTGCCTTTTTCTTCTCCTTCTCTGCGGTCAGCTTTTCAAACTCGCCATGCTCTGCTACGTGATGCACAGTAAGGCCTGATCCCAATTCACCCCTATGACTCTTTCACCCCTCCTGCTCCGTTTCATGTTTTAATCGGGGGCTAGGGGGGGAGGGCTATCCACGGCTTAGTTTGGAGATTTTTCGGGACCACGTTCGATTTCGGAGCCATAACCCTACCTCCCAGGATGCATTGCGAATCATCTACAGAAATCTGATTTCGCTCTAGGCAATGCGGAAGACAATTCATTAGTCATTACTTTTTACTCTGTGATTACTTGTTAATAAAGATTAGAAAGATTATGATAATCATCTCATTATCTTAGTTTAATGTCATTCAATGCATTGTAGACCTTTTTTTATAACAAGCATAAAAAAAAATGCTATTATGCCGATGTGCTGTGCCTATGCTTAACATAGAAATACACCGTTCCAAAGTCCAGTGCGTTCAGCCAAGTTTAAGATCTGAGGGTTTTGGTGCTCAGCAGTAGAGGACAATAATAGCTAAACTGTTACCTGGGCACTTCCATTAGACTACCAAAAGCAAAACACTGGAGCACTCATATCTGTGCGTTTGTCACCCTGTTCCTCTGTAACAAACGCAGAGATTGTATGAGCGTCCCGGCGTCCCAGTCCAATAGAAGCGCCAGGCACAGCCTCCCCATAGACACCATGTCATCGGAGCGCGATTCACATTTCTGAGATGTACAATCCTGTTTAAAAAAATAAATAAAAATCTTACATGTGGCGTTTGACAGCGGGTGATGGATTTGATGTAAAGTTATCTATCAAACATTAGGCTGATTTGTGAATGATAGTCACGCGTTATGACTTCATGTCGCATTTCTCCTCTTTGATGGCATATGACCAAAACCAAAACACGCAATCTAATCCAAGCAGTTGTTATTATGTAATATTATTGATGGGTTATATCATGTTCTGACTAACAGCGGCTGTTTCTCCAGCGTTCCTGTCACATCGGATTTCGTAACGCCATAAAAATAAATCTGCGCTCCGTGTCTAATGTTATCTATCTAACGTTACATGTTTTAAGGCTGATCTGTGCATGATACTGGCGCATTTTGACATACTTCATGCTGCATTCCCCCTGTTGATGGCAGATGATGCCTGAAATTGTCCTTTAAGTTCAGCCGCAAAGTTGTTGCACTGTTGTCCTATGTCAGTGCAGACTGGCAAGGTAGGAGCGCAGGTTGATAGCCTACAGATCACCTATTCTGTCATGGTCTGATAATGAAGCATTGTTATTTTTTATTTGATGACTTAGTTAGGTTAATAGTGTAAAACCGAGCGTCAATGCTTTTCTATGACACTACTGGTGACGTATCAGGGTCTTGAAGGGTTGTCCCATTTCATAGGGAAAGATTTCAACCACTACGGCTTGTGGCTCTGTTCAGAGGCCTTGGCTCTAAAGCAAGTGGCACTCCAACACAGATAACATTCGCGTATCTGCAACTTCTGCACATGCTCAACTCTTCTGGTGCATACTGGGAACTGGAGTCCTAAGGTTATGAACACATATCACCAGACATTGCTGACATATTTTAGTTTAACAATAATGAGAGAGTGGCTTGTTTAGGTTAATGAGCATGTTTCAATGAATTTGCTCAAGTTGTTTGCGTCATTGATCGGTTGTCATGATTGGTGACTAGAAAGCATCACTGGATTTCCCCAATCTCATATTTTTACTGATTATCGTCCAATTCCGATTGCTAGCCGATCGAGCAGGGCATCCATAATATCTAGTGATCACTCTATAACCTTTGCGCTACTGATGTTTACATTACTACTTTTGAACATACTGTATATTGCACATGTCTCCTGATATAGCTTCTTTTATACTTCTGCACATTAGATACTGTACATAAGCTACCTCACTGTACATATCTTATAACTGTATAACAATACTACCTCTGCACATACTGTATATTGCATAGTTACCCATGACTACCATTCTTGTTCTATTTATATCATGCCCTTATATCACTATTTGCACTTTTGGTTGGATGCTAAACTGCATTTTGTTGTATAGTACTTGTACTTTCTGATGACAATTAAGTTTAATCTAATCTAATCTGTATACACCTGTACATACCATACTGTAC
Source organism: Nansenia antarctica (assembly GCF_963989245.1). Classification (NCBI taxonomy): domain Eukaryota; kingdom Metazoa; phylum Chordata; class Actinopteri; order Argentiniformes; family Microstomatidae; genus Nansenia; species Nansenia antarctica. The sequence goes on from NC_137678.1 coordinate 11,186,795, forward strand.
ATAACTCTTAACTGTATATATACCTCTAACTACTGTACTTGCCATACTGTACCTATCACTGTCATGTTTTTATATCATTTCTGGTTAGATGCTAAACTGCATTTCGTTGTCTGGTACTTGTACTCAGCAATGACAAAGTAAAATGTAATCTAATCTAATTGTTTCTAATCCTGTATATGTTGCTATTACAGAAGAGATCTCCAACCCAGACTCAGACATGGAGCCCAGCTCCACCGCATCAGGAAGCCATAAACAACACAGACGGAGGAGGAGGAGCTCAAGACAGAAGAATCACCACTGTTTAGATTGCAGTGAGAGTTTCATTTGTCCAACTCACCTTAAATCACAACCACAGACTCAAGGAGGACAGAAGACTCACTCTTGTCTTCAGTGTGGGAAGAGTTTCAGTGAGGCAGGAAACCTAAAGACACACCAGAGAATACACACAGGAGAGAAGCCATTCTGCTGCTCCCAGTGTGGGCGGAGTTTCAGTAAGGCAGGAAACCTAAAGAGTCACCAGAGAACACACACAGGAGAGAAGCCATTCTACTGCTCCCAGTGTGAGAAGGGTTTCAGTCAGGCAGGAGACCTAAAGACACACCAGAGAACACACACAGGAGAGAAGCCATTCTACTGCTCCCAGTGTGGGCAGAGTTTCAGTCATGCAGGATCCCTAAAGAGACACCAGAGAATACACACTGGAGAGAAGCCGTTCTGCTGCTCCCAGTGTGGGCAGAGTTTCAGTCAGCCAGGAAACCTAAAGAGTCACCAGAGAACACACACAGGAGAGAAGCCATATCACTGCTCCCAGTGTGGGCAGAGTTTCAGTCATGCAGGATCCCTAAAGAGACACCAGAGAACACACACAGGGACTGTGTGATCTAGTTTTGTGTAGTTATGTGTTTTTAGCATGTTCATGTTCTGTCAGCATGTTGTGATGTGCTAAACATGCAGAGCAGCTGTTGTTGTTAGCT
>NC_137678.1:11190268-11210268 GCF_963989245.1 Nansenia antarctica
TTGTATGACGTGTTTGTTGCCAGGTAGGGTGGTGGGGGTCCAGCCATATGAAGTGTTTGTTGCCAGGGTGGTGGGGGTCCAGCTGAATTAAGTGTTTGTTGCCAGGTAGGGTGGTGTGGGTCCAGCCGTATGAAGTGTTTGTTGCCAGGGTGGTGGGGGTCCAGCTGAATTAAGTGTTTGTTGCCAGGTAGGGTGGTGTGGGTCCAGTTGTATGACGTGTTTGTTGCCAGGTAGGGTGGTGGGGGTCCAGCCGTATGAAGTGTTTGTTGCCAGGGTGGTGGGGGTCCAGCTGAATTAAGTGTTTGTTGCCAGGTAGGGTGGTGTGGGTCCAGTTGTATGACGTGTTTGTTGCCAGGTAGGGTGGTGGGGGTCCAGCCGTATGAAGTGTTTGTTGCCAGGTAGGGTGGTGGGGGTCCAGCCGTATGAAGTGTTTGTTGCCAGGTAGGGTGGTGGGGGTCCAGCCGTATGAAGTGTTTGTTGCCAGGTAGGGTGGTGGGGGTCCAGCCGTATGAAGTGTTTGTTGCCAGGGTGGTGGGGGTCCAGCCGTATGAAGTGTTTGTTGCCAGGTAGGGTGGTGGGGGTCCAGCCGTATGAAGTGTTTGTTGCCAGGGTGGTGAGGGTCCAGCTGAATGAAGTGTTTGTTGCCAGGTAGGGTGGTGTGGGTCCAGTTGTATGAAGTGTTTGTTGCCAGGTAGGGTGGTGGGGGTCCAGCCGTATGAAGTGTTTGTTGCCAGGGTGGTGGGGGTCCAGCTGAATGAAGTGTTTGTTGCCAGGTAGGGTGGTGTGGGTCCAGTTGTATGAAGTGTTTGTTGCCAGGTAGGGTGGTGGGGGTCCAGCCGTATGAAGTGTTTGTTGCCAGGTAGGGTGGGGGGGGGGGTCCAGCCGTATGAAATGTTTGTTGCCAGGTAGGGTGGGGCCTTGAGGATTTTGACTGCCTTCTTGAGACAGTGGGAGTTGTCCAGTTCTTCCAGGGAGGTGTGTGTGTGTGTGTGTGTGTGTGTGTGTGTGTGTCTGTCTGTCTGTCTGTCTGTCTGTCTGTCTGTCTGTCTGTGCCCCTCAGTGTGTGTGCCTGTGTGTGTAATAATAATAACTTTTTATTTGCAACTTGGGGTTCACTTATCTATTACATGTGCTTATGGTTCTGTCAATTACCAATTGTTTAGCTATTGTTGAAACGTGTAAACTGTGTAGGCCTACTGAACTAATTCAAAGATTTGGATAAGATGCTGACCTGTCAGTGTAATTCAGTGTACACCTGGTGGAGTGGAGAGGAAAACAACTACCCATACGCCGAAGAAGAGTGTACACCTGGCACCATAGTGAATTATTGAACACAACACTTAACAGTAACAGTGTTCCCAGCTATATTTCGCTTTCGTTTTCATGCAATGAATTTAATACACCCAGACGTGGTGATACACTTAGCAGCAAGGACGTGCACAGATACGGACTCTTTTTATTTTTATTTTTATTGAACATTAAAAATGAACAAGCAGAAACACACTCACTTTTGCCACCACAGTTGAAAACATTGCGCTAAAGTGCCCTCTTGAGTGGTGAAATCATGGGAAAACATTAAGTTCCATAGGGTGGGAGCTGCCACACTGCTGCCACACTGAAAGCTCTGCCCCCGAAGGTCCTTAGGTTGGTGCGGGGGGTGGAGAGTAGGCCCATGCCTAGGGACCGCAGGTTCCGGGAAGGGGTGTGTTGACAGAGAAGGTCAGTGAGATACTGGGGGGCGCAGGCGTGGAGGGATTTGTAGGTGAGGAGGAGGATTTTGTACAGTATGTGATGCGGGACTTGACCGGAAGCCAGTGGAGGTGAATGAGGGTGGGGGTGATGTGCTGCCAGGTTGCCATTATGACAACTATGTTCTGTGTATTTGGGATGTATTTGGTGGAAGCACAGAGACCCTGGCCTCCACTCTGACATACGCCCTGCTGCTGAGGACAGCTCACACCCATGTACAAGGTACCTGTATTCACTACCTATACTAGTAGTCAGTCGAGTAGTCGGTCGAGAGAGGACGCTGGCATTGCTTGTTCGCCGCTTCTCAGATGCTACACTACAGACATCTGTCTATGGCTCTGGAGAGAAACTCAGAACTACACAGATAGATAAGATAGCCAGACTGTGTTTACCACCTCAAATTAATACATTTATGCCCAGCCAATTCCACGTTTAGAGGTAGCTAGCTAACATTACATTGATCATACTCGTAAGACTTTTCACTTTTCAAAAAATGCCGGTCGAGAGAGGACGCTGGCGTTGCTTGTTTTCGCCGCTTCTCCGCCCGAAATCTAGATATACTTGCAGTATACAGAGTAGATTGTCCTACAAAGACTAAAGATTTAGATTTAGTCATCTGAAAATTAATTAGACCCCTATACTTTCTTTTATTTATTTTTTTGTTTCTTTTTATATTACTACTCGATCTTTTCAGTTTGTAAAGCGTCTTTGAGTGTCTAGAAAAGCGCTATATCAGTCTAATGTATTATTATTTAAGCAATATCACACGAGAGGGAGTGTGTTATACTGAATATCAGCACGGCTGTGATTCGGTCGTAAGTACGAGGCCGCAGGCCGAGTACCGAAGACAATGGGTCTCTCTTCTTCAGAGAAAGTTCAGAGGGAGATAGAAGGACGAGGTGGTTGGCTCAAGTGGAGTCCCCGCATCTGATGACAGACCAAACGTGTGTGTGTGGGGTGGTGATGTTCACTTCCTCAGGGAGAGAGCACAACACAGAAGTACAATCATGAAGGCCCTCTTGGGAGCCTGTAGCCAAAACCTGATGATGTGTTGGTCGTCGTTCTCCCTGGGAAAGTGTCGGGTGGTGGAAGTGGAGCAGGCTGGGGGGGTGATGTTACAGATGGTACAGTCCAGCCTGCCACACACACACACACACACACACACACACACACACACACACACACACACACACACACACACACACAAACAGTGCATGGGATAAGTGACAGAAAGACAGCATAGAAATAGATGAGGTAGACATGATATCTGTCAACAGTTAATAGTTAGCAATAACTATCGAGTAGAGCGATGTGAGTGAGTATAGAAATAGATTATGCAGAACTGGTTGAACAGAAAAACAGCAACCAAGTAGCCTTGAGCAGAGTGGTATGTTAGAAGAGTGGCGCCAATGAGCTTCAAATAGTTCCACATAGGTTCCTGGTTATACTGTCCTGATTTACCCAATATTGACTTTTTATTCGACTAACAACCAGTCTTGTCAGAGAAAGGGCTGCCAGTTCCCATGTCTCAGTGGTGCTCTTAGACCTGTCGGACACGTGTATATAGTCCTGGTTGACTTTGCCTACAGCAAGCACACTAATTACTGACTTTTGTAATGAAATCACAAAGTCTCACATCCTTTTTTTTTTATTAAAGAATTTATTAATTAAAGAAATACTATATTCTTTTATTAAAGAAATACTGGCAAGTGTTTGTGTGTCATTCAAACACTTTTTTTCTTTTTCTTTTCAAACACCGAATAAATATGCCATCCCAAAACTAAATAGGCCTAACCCTAACCCTAAACCTAAACATTTATAGGTGCGCCGGTGGGCGGCTGTGAGGGAGGCCTTCTCCTCCCCCCACCGGTCTCTGTCCTCCTGGAGCTTCGTGCAGGCCTCATCCCTGCTCTTCTCCAGGTCCAGCAGGGCAGCAGCTCTGGTGAGGACCAGAGCCTCAGCTGCCTCACTCTCCAGGGCCCTGACGTTGGCCTGGCTCCTCTCCTCCTGCTCCATGACGTGGACTTTTTGTTGGAGGTCTCTCTCTCTCAGTCTACTTTTCTCCACCTCCCTGTCAAGCACCAGAGCCTTCTCAGCTGCCGCCAGCTTGTCCTCCAGGGCCTCACTCTGCAGGTTGCTCTCTCTCACTCTGCCTTCTTTCACCTCCTCCCTGCAAAGGACCAGAGCCTCCTCCGCTGCCTCCTTGTCCTCCAGGGTCTCTCTCTGCAGGGCCTTGATGTGGTCCTCTGCCTCCCTGGTGGCGTTGGCGGTCTCCAGGAGGGTCGCCCTAACCCCGGCCAGGCTCCCCTCAGTCTCTCGCTGGGCAGCGAGGGCCTGGCTCCTCTCCTTCTCCAGGTCGGAGTTGTCAGAGACGAGGCTCCTCTTCTCCTGCTCCATAACGTGGACTTTTCTTTTGAGGTCTCTCTCTCTCTGTCTGCTTTCCTCCACCTCCCTGCCAAGCACCAGAGCCTTCTTAGCTGCCGCCAGCATGTCCTCCAGGGCCTCTCTCTGCAGGTCGCTCTCTCTCACTCTGCCTTCTTTCACCTCCTCCCTGCAAAGGACCAGAGCCTCCTCCGCTACCTCCTTGTCCTCCAGGGCCTCTCTCTGCAGGGCCTCTCTCTGCAGGGCCTTGATGTGGTCCTCTGCCTCTCTGGTGGCTTCGACGGTCTCCACCAGGGAGGCAGAGGACCACATCAAGGCCCTGCAGAGAGAGGCCCTGGAGGACAAGGAGGTAGCGGAGGAGGCTGTCTAGTAACACCTCTAAAAAGATGCAAACTCAAATCCACTGGGAAAATCCAGGAGAACCAATCAAAGTTGGGGTACCTAACTAATTTTCAGGAGTAAAATATTTCTGCAAATCATTCTAGAATTTTACTGTGCAATCTAGAACTTCCATTAACTGCAATGTATGATGTCTGCTGGAGTGCATTATGACATCAAATGGAATATTTAGAATGTATGCATGAACATTCTTATAACATAGTACATTAATAAATCAATTTTAGCAAGAATACTGATCTGTTTCTTGCATTATGTCTAGTACTTCCAACACAAAATAGATAAATAAAAGAAATTTACAGAATACAGGCGGGCCGTCAAGCCCATAGACTTTTACTTGTCAAGGCAAATGTTTAAAGCGCAAATCTGTAATTCAAGACTCTCCGGTAATTTACACACAAGACCCACGTTGATCTCTACTCAGCGCGCGCGCGCACACACACACACACACACACACACACACACACACACACCAAGACACCAAGTTCATACTTGATCATACAAAATACACAGCTACATGCAAAGTAATATGTACCTTAACTGATGACATATGGAAATAGGGCTGTGTCAGTCATTGTTAGTCTAATCAATCTCAGTGTGCTTTGAGACAGTGCCAGAACAGAGATGTGTAGTACATGAGGATAACCCTTGCACCCTTAATTGCTTGCGGCTATATTTCTTTATCTATTATTATGTAGGGCCTCTTGTAGTTGAACCTACGAGATCACATTCATATGGCCAAAACCAGGTTGAGGCTTCCTTCACAAGCTGGTCACATACAGCTGGCTATGTTTGGGCTACATCATTCTATGAGATGACACTCTCGCATGTGAGGTCATCCTAATCATACTGGACAGTGAAAAACAATGAAAGACAGCAACTTAGGGTTGTGATGTCTCCCAACTCAGTGCTCAGCTCTGCTCGCTGTCTCCCTCCTCACTGATGCAGCTCTTCCCTGTATGAACTAGTTTGTCCACATTGTATCACCTTATGATGCACATACCGTATAGGGCACTAGGTCTATGCAGGGTTCAACAGTAGCAGCTGTCTGCTGGTCCAGGACAAGGTCTCCACTCCAAGGCTCCACTGCCTGCAGCTGTGTGATGGCTGAGTGGTTTCAGGTGGGCTGATCAGGAGCTGTCCATGGTCCTGCACAGGGCTGCGTTCAGATAGAAATACATCACATAGAACAAGACATATGTATAAATATATGCAAAATATGTACATTGGATAGATAGACAGGTACAGAAATACATGGAAAGTGAATTTCAGAACATATACATGTTGTATTGACAGAGGAGGAGAGCTGTCTTCACATCCACTCCCTGCTATCTTACACACAGCTACATAATACACATCTGAACTCAAACACACAACTTGACCAACTCTTACACACATCCACTCTCTCTCCTCAGGGTCAGAGACTCGCTGGTTCATGAGAGAACACACTCTCTCTTCTGCTTACAGGACATGTGCTTCACCACCACACCTTTGATGTTGTGAGTGGCCTGGTGGTAAAGCACATGTCAACAGCAGATTGCTGGCTGAGGCTGTGAGAGGAAAGTGTCTCTCATGGCCTCAGCTGGGCTCCAACCAGCAATCCTATGCTTCACCACTGTCCCACCAGGCAAAAACTAATCATGTTGCTCTCGCTTTTTGTGTTGAATCTTCTCTAGGGAGAAGTTTCTGTGAATAAACAGCAACTTAGGGTTGTGATCTGTCTCCCACCTCAGTGCTCAGCTCTGCTCTCCCTCCTCACAGATGCAGCTCTTCCCTGTATGAACTAGTTTGTCCACATCACCTGATGCAAAAACATGTCTGGTCAGGACAGTAAAACCCACAATGACAGGACTACCTACAGAAACACACCCAAGTCTTTCTTCAAGAATGATGGGATATCCCATCCACAATCCATTTCTTGTTTACTTCAAAAATGACCTGTCACAGGACTTATAAAAACAATAAAAAGAACAATAAAAAACTGTTCTTTTAGAATGATGGGAACCCTCCCACATAGTGTTGTTCCGATACCGATACTAGTATCGGCATGGCCACCGATACGCACCAAAATGCTGGTATCGGTATCGGCTGGTTTTACAAAAACTTTACGAGTTTTACAAAGGTTTTGAGCAGTGCCAGACTAAGTGTTAGCAATAATTTTACATCGAGGTGAGTATGCGGCTCAAAAAACATGTTTTTTTGTTTTGTTTTTTCAAACGCCGTGGTATCGGATCGGTACTCGGTATCGGCAAGTACTGCACGGTCAGGTATCGGTATCGGTATCGGGATCAAAAAATGGTATCGGAACAACACTACTCCCACATAAACACATTCGACCAATAAACAACCTGGCCTCAGCTACAGGACTTTCTATAGACTATCTATACCAATAGAGGCAGCTAGTGAACACTTCAGGATGAAGGGTAGAGAATCTGAATCACACAGAGCATCTCTGACCCCAGACCCAGGAAACTCAGTTCCATCAGCCTCAACTATGAGGTTTCTCTGATCGTAGGACAGGGCCCAGTAGGAAATGGGGAGGGGGGGGGGAGTTTCCTGTTGGTACATATGACTTCAGAGAATTGCAGGGCTGACTGTGTGGCATTCTCCTCAATTATATGACAACATATACAATATAAAGTATCCACCAATCAATCAGACTTTACTTTTATAGCACACTTCATAAACACTATAACACAATGTGCTTTACAGAGAGAATAAACAGTTAAAACTAAAAGAGACTACAGAGACACAGGGAGAGAGGAACTAATTAGATACATTATTTTAATCATTAAAAGAAGGGCTGCACTGGCTGATTTCATATTTATTTTCATCCTCCTGATATTAAAGAAATGCAACTGAGAACTGTTACGAGAGACGGCCTGTAGGTGGCAGGCTAGTGATGTACCTGTGATCTTATAGAGCTGAGTAGAACACACCAACGTAAAGTGCATGCTCTGTGTATCCCTGAACTAATAGTAAAAGCTATGATTACGACCGTATCTGCGTGATCATTTAAACAAGAAGGAGACTTGTGTCTGGAGGTGTGCTTTGATAAAAAACCCAACATGACTCAGTGAATCAGAACGTAACAATTCACTGTCAAGAACCCTCAGTTCTCTCAGAGTAATCACTTTCTTCTGAACAAGAACCCTCAGTTCTCTCAGAGTAATGAATGAATGAATGAATGGTCTTTATTGTCATTGATATAGTACAGGTACCAAACAACGAAATTTGGGAGGGGGGGCTCCCCTGGTGCTAGGGGAAAAAAAACTAAAAACAAGAAGGGAAAAGAGCTGGTTTACATAAATAAAGGCTATGTACACTATCCACTATACTATACTATACAAATAAAACACTGTGCTGTACTCTATGCTATGCTATACCTATTCTAACATTTCCTATTCTCTGAACCTTATGTACCCTAGGGTTGTCATATTGCACATAGTGTTATTGCACATACATTTAAAGTGTCACAGTTTGCAGGTTTGAAATGTACACAGTTGTGTTTCAGTATTACACTTGATTTCAATCTAGTAGCTGCCATCAATTTGTCTAGATTGTCCAGGGCCTAGAACCTAGGTCTTTGCTGTGTTCAGGGCTTGAATGGCCCTGGGGTAGAAGCTGAGCTTCAGTCTGTTTGTCCTTGCGAACATGGTCCTGAACCGCCTGTTCGAGGGCAGCCGAGCAAAGTGTTCGTACCCAGGGTGGGATGGGTCTCTGGAGATCTTGGAGGCCTTCCTGAGGCAGCGTGTGTTGTACAGCTCTTCCAGAGAGGGGAGGGGGGCGCCGGTGATCTTCTGGGCCGATCTCACGACTCTCTGTAGCGCATTCCTCTCTGCGGCTGTGCAGCTGGAGAACCAGATGCAGATGCAGTAGGTGAGGATGCTCTCCACTGCGCAGCGGTAGAAGGTCACCAGCATCTCCTGTCCGATGTGGTCTTTCCTGAGGACTCTCAGGAAGAAGAGCCGCTGTTGTGCCTTCTTGATGATGGCTGCTGTGTTGATCTTCCAGGACAGGTCATCCTGTATGTGCACCCCCAGGAATCGGGGGGTTGAGACTCTCTCCACGCTCCCTCCATCGACGAGCAGGGGCTGGACCTCAGATGTTTTCCTCCTGAAGTCCACGATGATTTCCTGGGTCTTTGACTGGTTCAGCAGCAGGTTGTTAACCTTGCATAGCTTGCTCAGCTGCTCTACCTCATCCCTGTACGCCGCCTCGTCCCCCCCCCGAGATGCAGCCCACCACGGTGGTGTCGTCTGCAAACTTTACGATGGAGTTGCTGGGGTGGACGGGGGTGAAGTCGTAGGTGTAGAGGTTGTAGAGGATAGGGCTTAGCACGCAGCCCTGGGGGGACCCAGTGCTGAGTCTGAGGGCTGTGGAGGTGTGGGAGCCCACCTGCACCCTCTGGGGGCGGTCAGACAGGAAGTCCTTGATCCATGCACATATAGAGTGTGATAGTCCCAGGTCTAGTAGTTTGGTCACTAGCCTGTCTGGAAGGATGGTGTTGAAGGCAGAGCTGAAGTCCACAAAGAGCAGTCTCGCGTAGCTGTTTCCCCTCTCCAGGTGGGATAGAGTGGAGTGGAGAGTCGTCGCGATGGCGTCCTCTGTGGACCTGTGGGCTCTGTAGGCGAACTGGTATGGATCCAGGTTGGGCGGGAGGCGTGTGACTATGTGGGCCCGGACTAGTTTCTCGAAGCACTTCATGATGATTGGTGTGAGTGCCACCGGGCGGTAGTCGTTTAGGCAGCTCACCGTGCTTTTCTTCGGGACTGGGATGATAGTTGAGGTTTTCAGGCAGGGTGGGATGGTGGCCTGGGACAGGGACTGGTTGAAGATGTTGGTGAAAACCCCGGCCAGCTGGTCGGCGCAGTCCCTCAGCACCCGTCCCAGGACGCCATCCGGCCCTGAGGCTTTCCTGGGGTCCACCGCCTTCAGCACGCGTCTCACTTCATGCTCTGTGAGGGTGAGGCTGCTGAGAGCTGGAGAGAGTGGTGTTTGTGTTGTGGTTACCTCCGTTCGCCCCTCGTCGAACCGGGCGTAGAAGGAGTTCAGCTTTTCCGCCAGCAGGGGGTCGTCCTCCGAGGCTGTGAGCCTGTTGGCTCTGAAGTTTGTCATGTGCTGAACCCCCTGCCACACCCGCCTGGAGTCGTTGCTCAGGAAGCATTCCTCAATCTTCTCTCTGTGGTCTGCCTTGGCCTCCCGGATGCCGCGCTTTAGGTTAGCCCTGGTGGTGCTGTACAGCAGTGTGCCCTTCCCTGAGAAGGCGTTGTCCCTCTCCTTGAGCAGTTTTTGGACCTTCCCAGTCATCCATGGCTTCGTGTTGGGGTAGACCCGGACCCGTTTGTCCACGGTGGCTGAGTTGGTGCAGTTCACTATGTGGTTCAGAACCGACGACGTGAACTGTTCCAGGTCCTCATGCTCATATTCCTGCCATGAGGTGTCATTCAGGCAGATCTGCAGTGGAGCGGACCCTGCTGGCCAGGTTCTGACAGTCTTAGTGGTGATGGGAGCACTTTTCCTCATGGGAGTGTAGGCTGGGATCAGGAGGATTGACACATGGTCAGACATGCCTAGATGAGCTAGCGGTCTGATACTGTAGCTACAAGGAGGAAACTAGACTCTCAAACAGTCTGGATAGAATAATGGGGTGACATACGTTTTATTCCATGAATATAGCAGGCATACAATTACCATTTTAGAACAGGAAGAATGGTTGAACTGACTCACCGACTGCTGTTGAGCAAATATAATAATATCAGTTTTCACATGAATGTTTGGCAGATACTTTTGGCTATGTTTTGTTGATAGCAAAACATATCTAATATTGATAATCTGACTCCAATGTAATTATCACTATGTGCTAAGAATTGTTGATTGTGCTTATTTAGTGCAATAAACATCAATCTTTATAGATTTAAAGATCTTAAATACTGTGTTTTTTAGGATCATTTTAAATAATTTTAAAAATTATGTTCTGTAGGGCCTTTATAACTTGGCAGTTACAATACAAAGGGTTGGCAAGGACATGTGATGATGTACTGTTAATAGCAAAGCACATCTTAATACTCCAAGTAATTTAAGTAATTTAATTAACACTGTGTGAAGAATTATTGAGTTTGTGTTCATTAGAGTCAATGCTCACATTAGAATGAATCAAATGATGCTTTAATAATACTGTACACTTGTATAATTATTACAAGGCAAATACATAATCTAAAAATATTACACCATAGAAAGCGAGAAAGGGAGAGAGAAAGAGAGAGAGAAACAAAGACAGATGGTACCTCTGACCAGAACACTGAGAGAGAGAATATACAGTACTCTGTGTTCTGTTTTTATACCTGACTTCCAACCATAGTATTTAAGTTAACACTAGGGGCGCGCCGTTTTTTTACCTACTAAAGCGCGACGAGGTGTGGAATCACACGACCACTATTCACAATGGGGGAGTGTGTACTGACCCACAAAAATCGGTAGATGGCGATGTCACGCAAGAAGCGTGGACACGCAACAGAAACACACCGTCCCCCACTGCCCGCAGCGCAGAGCGGAGTGGAGAGGAGATTCATCTAGGAGATTGATCGAGACTGCAGGAGTTTTCATTACTAACGAATGAAAGTTGATTAGCATTATTAAAAAATAACTGTAATATATATTGCAATGTTGTCCCTTTCACACATAGTTCCAAGTAATTTCCTTGGAATCCCAAGCTGTGTTGACCAGGTATCTGTAATGTTCACATTTATATATAACAGTAATACATATAGCAATAAAAGACAGCGCTGTAAATAGTGTTCTTCTTCTTCTTCGGCGTATGGGTAGTTGTTTTTCCTCTCCACTCCACCAGGCTCGGGGCCGAGGGGCTACCCTTTTACCACCCCGAGACCTGGTTGAGGGGCTCACCCGGGCTATATTTCTGGACACCCCTCCAGAAGCCACGTCATCGTCTCGTCATCTAATACCGACAGACCATGCATCCCGTTGGGTGGGTGGTACACCGGGCAATCCAGGATAATATGGTCTGCGGTTTAAATAGTGTTATTCTTGCACAATTGCACCCACAACGTGTTATTGCCGTCCGGAGTTGATCAGCTCCAGATTGAACCAAGGTTCTTCGCTACAGAAACATTTTCACACAATGACAAACATGTGATGCGTTTTATATTATATTCTTTGAACAACAGAACGGGACAGGCGCCAGAAACTGCCATAATATACCATACATATCTGCCATATATCGTACCTCCGTTTTATATTGAGAAATATGATGATAAATACATATAGGGCGGAGCTATGATATGTGGTGTGTGGCTAGATATTTTCATGTAGCACTGTGACTGTGCCTATCTGTGGATTATTATTTATAAATAGTGGTCTCCTAAGAGGAGCGAGTCTTGATTTGTTTTATGCAACAAGGAGGAGACAATGGTTACAGAAACACACCTTGGGACTTGGTGGAGCGGGGGAAACCCGATGTCTTTGTTCATTGATCGGAAACGATTGAGAGCCATCAACCCTCCCCCATCAACATCAAGTGATTGTAACTCAGAAGTTTGTAACTTAGAAACGAGTCGTCCCATACAGTGATTTTGTTTGTGCCTACTTGTTAGAAACAGAGCCTAGTATGTTTATAACCAAGTGCTTTAGTTTCTCTGCAATTGGCTACTATGCTGCCAAAATCAACTATCCAAATATGAATCTGCGTATATCTATGTACAACCTTGTTGTAGCCTATTATTATCATGGTCGACATGAGAATTGTTGGCTACTTCATATCACAACTGAACATTCATATATAGCCTATTGCATTATTTGAAAATTGACAGCGCTGTACATAGTGTCATTCAATGCACAAGCACGTCATTTCAAACGATTTTGGTCGACAGCGAAATACATTATCAATATCTTATTATCAATTCAACCCACTCAGAAATATCCGTTCGTTATATCGTTGATGATTACAGGCATAATCATCGCCGACATCATTTTATTTGATGTACACATTTCACGGCAAGAGACAGTTTATTCTCCCAACAATTGTTTGTTCACTGCACAACATGAACACAGTGAGGATTCAAACAAACACAATAATGAATACACTCTGCAACGGGACAGGCGCGAGAAACTGCCGTGGTTGAAACTGCCGTGGTTGAGAGAGTTGAGTACAACTGAGTACAACCTTTCTGGTGGGGGATTGTTTGAAGGGCTTGTTGGAGGAATTGGCATCCTTTGTGTGGTCAAGTCAAAAGTCAAAAGTCACTTTATTGTCCCATCACTGGGAAATTTGTATTGGGCTTACACCCCACAGCAGCCAACAAAGAACAACAGACAATACAGAATGTTAACACACAAACAGAAGGCAGCCTTGATTAAAACAAGAGTGGAAATAAAACGATAAGCAAGATATGTTCAATATTCATCTGGTGCAGTTTAAAAGTTTAACAGAAACGGGAATAAAAGAATTTTTAAATCTATTTAGTCTAGCGCGGGGGACTCTGTACCTCCTCCCAGAGGGCAGCAGTTCATACTCTGCATGTAGGACATGGGAGGGATTCATGATAATTCTATTAGCCTGTCTGAGAGTAGCCTGTTCAAAAATAGACTGCAGGGATGAGTGGTCTTTCACCCCTATGATCTTCCATGCAGTCTGGTGATCGGAAACGATCAGAAAGAGATCATTGAGAATAAGATGACCCTCCCCCATGCATCAACCATCAATTGTCAGGATTCATCTGTGATAAACAATTGCCTACTAATTACATGCCATTGAATATGTTTGCATATGAACACACTTATTCCTACATTATCAATATCTTATTATCAATTGTCAATACTCTCTCCCTTCTTCTCCTTACTTTCCTGTCTGTCTTCACTATATCTGGGACTGCCCCACTCAGAAATATCCGTTCGTTATATCGTTGATGATTACAGGCATAATCATCGCCGACATCATTTTATTTGATGTACACATTTCACGGCAAGAGACAGTTTATTCTCCCAACAATTGTTTGTTCACTGCACAACATGAACACAGTGAGGACAGCACACTTGTCTGTCTTCACTATATCACGCAAGAGAAACACACCGTGGGAGAAACCTGATCTTATTGTTCATTGATCGGAAACGATCGAGAGCCATTCAACCCTCCCCCATCAACATCAAGTGTATGTAACTCAGAACTTTGTAACTTAGAAACGAGTTGTCCCATAGCCACGGTTCTTCGCTACAGAAACATTTTCACACAATGACAAACATGTGATGCGTTTTATATTATATTCTTTGAACAACAGAACGGGACAGGCGCGAGAAACTGCCACATATCATCCCAGTACCTCCATACCACATGTATTTTTAATATTTTTCAATATATGTTGTATTGTCTGAACGAACATTTATTTCGCCATATTACGTGACTTATTACCTTCGTTTTTTGTGAACGGGACGATCAGAAAGAGATTCGTTTACCACAAAACAAGGAATGCAAAATCCAAAAAACAACGTGTTACATTGGCCGTCCTAATGAGACGATAATAGGCTACTCAAATAGAAGTCATTATCACTATTAGGCTACCGCGTCTCAATCTCAATGGCATTCAATTGTCAGGATTCATCTGTGATAAACAATGGCCTACTAATTTCAATCTCAATGGCATTCAATTGTCAGGATTCATCTGTGATAAACAATGGCCTACTAATTACATGCCATTGAATATGTTTGCATATGAACACACTTATTCCTATAAATTAGCCTGCATTACAGTTGGAGACCAGAACTACTCGTAATTTTGCTGTGATGAGTCGCCCAGAGAGCAGACGCGAGTGGTCCCCTGAAGAGATTTTAGCCTACATGCACGATGTACCAGCGGACCACTCGGACGGCGGGGGAGAATCAGGAGATGATGAGAGAAAAATCATGGTAAGACTTGGTTACAACACTGTAAACAAAAAATCTGTAAATTATAGTATGAAAAACTAATATAGATTGCATTGTCAGTTGTGTGTGTGTGTGGACATGTCCCGTGCTAATATAAAATCGCATCATATAGGCTATTGTTTTTCTGTGCATGATTACATGAAAACAACAACTAATAGTTTATTGTGTGTGGACATGTCCCGTGCTAATATAAAATCGCATCATATAGGCTATTGTTTTTCTGTGCATGATTACATGAAAACAACAACTAATAGTTTATTGTGTCTTACAGGCAGCAGGCGATCATGTCATTGAATCAGACGCAGATGCTTCAGAATGCGACTCTGACATTGAGGACGCAAGTGAAGCCACGAAAGAGCAGGGTCGAGACGGCACAGTGTGGACTGAGCAACCAGGCGCAACACAGCGCAACCCAGGCCCTCGGAGAGGCAGAGAACGACAGGCCAATATCATAAAGACAGCTCCAGGCCCGACTCGTTATGCCAAATCGAACATTACAAGTCCGTTGAGCAGTCTACTGTGTCTGATTGACACGGAAATGTGGCAACAGATTCTGAAGTACACTCAGGCAGAAGCTGACCGGAGTAATGATGAGATGTTCAATTTGACAATGGACGAACTAAAGGCATTCGTGGGTCTCCTTTACTACAAAGGAGTTTTATGTTCCAAGTCCGCGAGGGTGGATGACCTCTGGTCATCACAATTCGGAATCGCTGTCTTCAAGGAGACAATGACTCGCCAGAAGTTCCGAGATATCATGCGCTATCTACGCTTTGATGACAAGAACACACGAGCTGCCCGCGTTCCGGTGGATAAATTTGCCATGATTTCAGACATTTTTGACAAATTTGTGAAAAACAGCATTGCATCGTACACACCTGGTGACAACATTACCGTGGATGAACAGTTGTTCCCGACCAAAGCAAGATGTGGTTTCACACAGTACATGGCCAATAAACCTGACAAATTTGGCATAAAGTTCTGGGTTGCAGCGGATGTGGACACCAAATACATGTTGAACGCACATCCCTACCTAGGGAAAGATGCAAGCAGGCCGGCCGGTCAGCGGTTATCGGACAATGTTGTGCTGCGTCTGATGGAGCCGTTCGTGGGCAAAGGAAGAAATGTCACGACAGACAATTACTTCACCTCCTTGCCACTGGCAAACACCCTTTTGGCCCAACAAACCACAATTGTTGGCACAATTAATAAAATCAGACGGGAGTTGCCCCCATGTACACGGGCACAGACTGAAAGATTTTCCAGCAAGGTGCTGAGGGCTGGAGAAGCCACACTCACGGTTTACCAGGCAAAACCTAAGAAAAATGTATGCCTCCTCAGCACACTGCATCAAACCGTTTCTACTGATGATGGCCCAAAGAAACTGCCCGAAACGGTTTCCTACTACAACAGCACTAAGTTCGGTGTTGATGTTCTGGACCAGATGACGAGGAAATACACAGTAAAAGGAGGGACCCGCCGTTGGCCTGTAGCTGTGTTTTACAACATGTTGGACATGGCTGCAATTAATGCACGCATTCTGTACAGCCAGTGCATGGGCGTCAGGATAAGCAGGAAGAAATTCCTTTTTAAGTTGGCAGGGGAGCTGTGTGAGCCACTGGTAATGACAAGGCTTCCTTCTACACCAGCAGCGAGAAGGCGACTGCAGCTCGAAAATCCTCGCACACCTCCGTCCCCACAGGTGAAAAGAAAAAAGTGTCAAGGCACCATATGTCGAGGGAACAAAGCAATTAACATCTGCCAGTCATGTGGACGATTTGTCTGTGGCACATGCACCAAGCCAGCAACGGTGTGCTGGGGATGCTGACTGTCCCATGGCCAGGCCTGATGCCTCTCCTGCCCTGTCTACCTGACAGCGCCCACGCTGAGCGCTCCGGCGACCTCCTATTCACTTTCTACTTTTTTTAAATATATATTGGTGTTCATATTAATTACCATACTTTTTACTTGGAAGAATTGACGTGAACATTGCAAGTAAATAAAAATGTTACTTGAATTATCTGTCTCTCTGTGTTCGTTTGTAGTAGAAATATCACATCTGATATATCTATGTAAATAGATTTCACTGCAACATGAACACACTATATTTTCACTTTTCACAACAGCTATTTTCATTTCATTTATAATGTGCAGTAAACAAACAAAATAATGTATACTCTCTGCAATTGGCTACTATACAATGGTGCCAAAATCAACTATCCAAATATGAATCTGCGTATATCTATGTACAACCCTGTTGTAGCCTATTATTATCATGGTCGACATGAGAATTGTTGGCTACTTCATATCACAACTGAACATTCATATCAGAATCAGAATCAGAATCAGAAGACTTTTATTGCCATGACATGTAAACATGTTAGGAATTTGGTTTGGAACAATGGAGCACGGTTTACAGCAGGATAGGTGCAAGACAGGACAAGACAGTGCAAACCAACATCAAAGTGCAAGAGTCATAATTAATATAAATATAAAGTGCAGAGATCAAGTGTTCATATCCAGACAGTCCAAAGCTCTCTGGGTGGGGGTGGAGGGAGGGTAGATATAGATATATATATAGCCTATAGCATTATTTGAAAATTGACAGCGCTGTACAGGCATAATCATCAAAAAAGACATTATATACAATATTATAAATATCCGTTTGTTATATAATATTTGTTGATGAACTACTTTGCTGTGGTACCTATGTAATACCACACAGCTTGATAGGTACATACTGTGCAGTGTATCATTCATAACTGTACATAGGCTACACATATCATAATATCTATAATGCATGGAACTTGGGTGAAAAAAAAACCTCAGCTCCAACAAATCTGAAGGGATTGTAAAAGTCATACTGTACAGTTTATCATTTTCATAACTGTCTGTACATATACATATCTTATGTATCACTATTGCTATATATAGCCTATATATAAACACATTATGTTACAAATATCAGTCTTATCCACTGTATCTAATTCAGCACTGAAGCCTGAAGGTTGAGCACAGTGTGTGCCCCCTTGCTACCTCTGCTGATATAAAAGAGAATTGCAGCCTTGGAGAAAAAGATGGCAGCCGAATCCCAAGGCAAATACACAGACACACACAGAAATACTGCAAAATCGCTTTATACTAACTCGATTTTGAAAATGTAAAGATGCTGGGTGGTAGAACGCACATATCTAGGAAAAGTCATGAAAGGAGGGTCCTGAAATTTGATCGAGTGCAAAGGTAGATTTTTTTTTGTACTCACTGGTGCTGTTTAACACCTCACGGCTGATTAAGTGTTAAGAGCTGTTTGCAAAGAAAACCAATGAGACCTCATCCTATCAATCCTAGTCATATGACACCACAGCATCAACACATTCCCGCAGGCTGGTAAACATCACAGAGAGATCACAGTTATCGACCCATCAAGATCTCAAGAAGGGGGCCAGAATTCAACATTTCCTGTTCAATTCCAAACTGTTGACTTCGGCAAGCCTAAGGTTTTTGGATAAGTTGCTGATAGTGTGGATCAGAAACATCTGGATAAGTTGCTGATTTGTCAATGTCATTGACATCTTTGGCACACAAGTTTTAAATTATCTCAAGTAAACATAAACAAAACAGCAGAAAACAGGTAGTGTGCTGTGGGTTAGGGTCACAGAAACAAAAACATCCTTTTCAGTAATCCACTATGCATCCTTAGGCTTATTTCTATTGAGAGACGTAGAAAAGATATATTATATATATGTGGACTAGATATATTATATATATATATATATATGTGGACTAGATATATTATATATATTTCCTGATAGTAATTATGATTTGTGAAGTGCTTCTGAAACATATTTCTCTTCTTCCAGCCTTTATTTACATTTTACATTTACATGTTTGGCATTTAGCAGACGCCTTATTCCAAAGCAACTTGCAATCAATACATTTGACTAAGCAAGTGAATCATCAATCCACCAGTCGTAGCAGGAAGAGTAATCTAGCTCAGGCCAGGGGCCATTGGCAGTCGTCGTGATAGACAGAAATATGTGTTTATTTTATAGGCACTGGAGAAACAGTACAAGGGGGGGAAGTAGAAACATTAGGAGACACAGTATAGGGGGAAGCAGGTGTCTCAGGAGACACAGTGCTGGAGGGTAGTAGATGTCTCAGGAGGAGCAGTTAAGGTGTAACCTGAAGAGATGGAGGTCTTCAGTCTCCGGCAGAAGATGGGAAGTGACTCTGTAGTTCTGACAGCCGTGGGAAGCTCATTCCACCAGCGGGGAGCCAGGGTAGTGAAGAGACGTGACCTTGGCAGCGTGACTGCCGTGTTAGCTTTATCTGCAGGTTTTATTGAAATATAATAATTGTGAAAGAGTTCACCAGGAATTTTCGGTTCCTTAACAGTTTAACTGTTTAACTGTCTGCGGACCTCTCAGTGTTCCCACTTCTTCATAATTGAGGTTCCAGTTTCCTAAAACTAGTTTGTGCCTTGGGTCCCTCAGATCGGGAAAAGTTGACAGTTTTCATCTGTTCCTCTAGTCCCTTGTTGTCCTCTGGTGATTGGATGCCGTGGAGCTGCTGACTGTTCTGATTGGCGTTTCGTTGGAATTTGGCAATGAACTCACTGCTCGCTAGCGCCCCCTCCTGCTTTGGGCAGGTAGGCTTTGTTGGCAGGCGACGCTCCATTCGATCTGCAGCAAGTATAATGTATAAGTATAATGTATAAGTATAATGTATAAGTATAATGTATAAGTATAATGTATAAGTATAATTTATAAGTATAATGTATAAGTATAATTTATAAGTATAATGTATAAGTATAATGTATAAGTATAATGTATAAGTATAATGTATAAGTATAATATATAAGTATAATATAAGTATAATGTATAAGTATAATATATAAGTATAATATAAGTATAATGTATAAGTATAATATATAAGTATAATGTATAAGTATAATGTATAAGTATAATGTATAAGTATAATGTATAAGTATAATGTATAATGTATAAGTATAATGTATAAGTATAATGTATAAGTATAATGTATAAGTATAATATATAAGTATAATGTATAAGTATAATATATAAGTATAATGTATAAGTATAATGTATAAGTATAATGTAATAAGAATAATGTATAAGTATAATGTATAAGTATAATGTATAAGTATAATATATAAGTATAATGTATAAGTATAATATATAAGTATAATGTAATAAGAATAATGTATAAGTATAATGTATAAGTATAATGTATAAGTATAATGTATAATGTATAAGTATAATGTATAAGTATAATGTATAAGTATAATGTATAAGTATAATGTATAAGTATAATATATAAGTATAATGTATAAGTATAATATATAAGTATAATGTATAAGTATAATGTATAAGTATAATGTAATAAGAATAATGTATAAGTATAATGTATAAGTATAATGTATAAGTATAATATATAAGTATAATGTATAAGTATAATGTATAAGTATAATGTAATAAGAATAATGTATAAGTATAATGTATAAGTATAATGTATA